>NC_069505.1:558628544-558786044 GCF_027579735.1 Bombina bombina
ATGAGTTTTATATATAAATGTCTCACCCACTGTATCATGTGTATAAATCTGTAGTCTGGGTGCCTTGCATGAGTTTTATATATAAATGTGTCACCCATTGTATTGTGTATAATTCTGTAGTCTGGGTGCCCTGCATGAGTTTTATATATAAATGTGTCACCCACTGTATCATGTGTATAATTCTGTAGTCTGGGTGCCCTGCATGAGTTTTATATATAAATGTGTCACCCACTGTATCATGTGTATAATTCTGTAGTATGGGTGCCCTGCATGAGTTTTATATATAAATGTGTCACCCACTGTATCATGTGTATAATTCTGTAGTATGGGTGCCCTGCATGAGTTTTGTATATAAATGTCTCACCCACTGTATCATGTGTATAATTCTGTAGTCTGGGTGCCTTGCATGAGTTTTATATATAAATGTGTCACCCACTGTATCATGTGTATAATTCTGTAGTATGGGTGCCCTGCATGAGTTTTATATATAAATGTGTCACCCACTGTATCATGTGTATAATTCTGTAGTATGGGTGCCTTGCATGAGCTTTATATATAAATGTGTCACCCACTGTATCATGTGTATAATTCTGTAGTCTGGGTGCCTTGCATGAGTTTTATATATAAATGTGTCACCCACTGTATCATGTGTATAATTCTGTAGTCTGGGTGCCTTGCATGAGTTTTATATATAAATGTGTCACCCACTGTATCATGTGTATAATTCTGTAGTCTGGGTGCCTTGCATGAGTTTTATATATAAATGTGTCACCCACTGTATCATGTGTATAATTCTGTAGTCTGGGTGCCTTGCATGAGTTTTATATATGTGTCACCCACTGTATCATGTATATAAATCTGTAGTATGGGTGCCTTGCATGAGTTTTATATATGTGTCACCCACTGTATCATGTATATAAATCTGTAGTATGGGTTCCTTGCATGAGTTTTATATATAAATGTGTCACCCACTGTATCTTATATATAAAACTCATGCAAGGCACCCATACTACAGATTTATATAAATATGTGTCACTCACTGTATCGTGTATAAATCTGTAGTATGGGTGCCCTGCATGAGTTTTATATATATATATAAATGTGTCACCCACTGTATCATGTGTATAAATATGTAGTCTGGGTGCCACTGCCCTGCATGAGTTTTATATACATTTTTCATCACTGTATTGTGTGTGTGTATATAATTATGTAGTCTGGGTGCCTCTGCCCTGCATAAGTTTTATATAAATTTGTCACCCACTGTATCGCGCATAAATATGTAGTCTGGATGCCTTGAGCATGTAATTTTAAGCAACGTTCTAATTTACTCCTCCTATTATCAATTTTTCTTCATTCTTTTGTTATCTTTATTTGAAAAAGAAGGCATCTAATCTTTTTATGGTTCAGACTCTGGACAGCACTTTTTTATTGGTTGATGAATTTATGCACCAATCAGCAAGAACAACCCAGGTTGTTCACCAAAAATGGGCCGGCTTCTAAACTTACATTCTTGCATTTCAAATAAAGATACCAAGAGAATGAAGAAAATTTGATAATAGGAGTAAATTAGAAACTTGCTTAAAATGTCATGCTCTATCTAAATCATGATAGAAAAAAATTGGGTTCAGTGTCCCTTTAAGACCGAGTACAAGTACCGATACTTTTTTTTTTTTTTAAATACTCGCCGATACCAATTACCTATACTTTTTTATGTCATGTGGCAGTGTCCCAAGCACAATATGATTTAAGATAGCTTCTTTATAATTATGAAGAACTGTAACTCAAAAGACATTATGAAATAAAACAGTTTTATTTGCTTGTTGTCACAAAGTTGTAAAAACTCAGAGCAATTTCACAGAACATGTTTATAAATAAAAATATTATATTAAAATATATTCATAATAACAATAAATAACAAATGTAATATCACAACCAACCAAAAGTGCAATACAGTAAAAAATATACCAGTGCACTGTTTAAACATGGGGAACACTATGGGCTAGCTTACATTTGACTGGTAAGCTTTACCAATGCTCTCATTACATGTCCAACTCCATTAAAGTCTATTGAGTTAGAAATGTGAACAGAGCATTGGTAAAGCTTACATATCAAATGTAATCTAAATCTAGTCCTATTATTGTAAGATGTGTGTTCATAGGAATTAACTTAATTTTTTTCTATGAACACTCTTCCTGCAATTATATAAGCTAAGGATGTTCCTCAGAGTACAGTATGCTTTTTTTTTTTTTAGCATAATTGTGCAAGATAAGAACTAGCTGTATAACAGGCAATCTAGCAAGTATAATAATTTTTCAAAAGTTAGTAGAAAGTTATTTTTAAGGAACAGAAGCATCTCTGTATGTTCAGCTATACGTCTGTTTCTGCTATCAGTAATGTCGATTGACGCTAAGCTGAAAAGTCGTTCACTTTCTGCACTACTGCATGGGACAGAAAGATAATTTGGGGCCATTTTAGCCAGAGCTGGAAATCTCAGTTTATTAACTGCCCAGTATTTCAGGGCTTTGTCTGAACGAGGTACAATGATCTCTCTTACAATAATACTATACAACAGCTATTTGAGTCTCCGCTACAGCTTAAAATTAAATGGGAACTTGCAGTTTAAAAAAAATCCACTAGATAGCGTATGGGTAGGAAGTGGAGGTATCAGTTTAAGTATCAGTGTATTTGCATGAGTACAAGTACTCGTGCAAATACTTGGTATCGGCACTGATACCGATAATAGTATCGGTGCAACCCTAATATATATCTATATCTGTAGTCTGGGTGCCTTTCTTGCATGGCTTTTATATAAAAAATAATAATTATGTACTGTATATGTCACCCACTGTATCGTGTATTTAGCTGTAGTCTGGGAGCCTTGCATGTGTTTTGTATATAAATCATAATAATAAACATGTGTCTATTGATGTGTTTAGGCATGAGTCACTAGCACTATGACAATTGTGTTGTACAGTCTGTATAATTTGTGTGAGTGCTTATATTTTAAAGGACGTCCTAGTACAAAAATATATGCTAATTTCTTAAAGGAATTTGAGACCCCACATTTTTTTCTTACATAGAGCAGATTTAGCTTAACACATCAAGTCAGCCAATGACAAGAGGCATAATTGTGCAGCTACCAATCAGCACCCATTACCATTATCTTGGTATAATTTGTTGAAGGAGCAGTAATACACTACTGAGAGCTACCTGAACACATCTAGTGAGCCAATCGCAAGAGACAAGTGTGTGCAGACACCAATAACCAGCTAGCACCCACTAGTGTACGATACGTACAAATTCTTTTTCAACAACGGATACCAATAGAACAAAGTACATGTGTATTAAAATGATATGCTAAATCAGATTTATGCAAGCTTATTTTGACTTTACTATGCCTTTAAGAAATGTCATTTTTGCGCAACCCAGGCTTCAAGTGAATGTTTACCCTCATGTATAAGGTTAAACACAGATTTGCACTAGTGTCCCTTTAAACATGTTAATGACAGTCACATTTTGTTTCCATCCATACACTTGTTATTAGGAGCTAGGTAAAGCAATGTTTTGGCTTAGTGAAATTGTATGTATAGCGTTGAGTACATGATTACATGGTATAAAATGCTGGATTTAATTTGACAATGGTCAGTCTTCTTGTTTATATTTCAGAGGTCAAACATATGCAGACTTTAGAAAAAATATAATATATATAAAAGCAAGGAGCCAGACAGTAGCAGTATTCATAGAACTCTAAACACGGATGCACACAATTTTCATTAAATCTATTCCACCATCCCCAGGGTGCTAAGAGCCTATGTAATCCCTTCCCGTCCGGACTTATTTGTCTACGTCGGGACAAAGTTCCAATGTAAAAAGTGAAATCACTCGATTGTTCATGCGATCGTGTGATTTCAATTATGGGATTGTGTCTGGGGGGAGTGCCTATGACGCTCCAGCCTGCAATCCAATTCAGAAAGCACCCTTGGCTTCAGTACAGCCAAAACGGCTAGGACGTTCTATGCTGTCCCAAGGGCGCTAAAGCCCAGTGCAGTTAGGACGGCATAGAAAGTCCTAAGGGTGGGAAGTGGTTAATAAACGAACAGGATATTCTATAACAAATTTAAAAAATGCTTTAACTTGTTAGGTGATGTTATTGCCCCTTGCTGATTATTCTTTTAAAGTGACAGTAAACATCTTGCAATTACATTTCTGTTGTCCTGATATAACTATCCAACATCTTTAAAATAAATTTAAAACTCTTTTACTGCAAATGTTTTTCAATAGCCAATCTCCACCTACCATATGTGGATGAGCCAATCTGGGCTTGAGTCTAAATACAACAAGGTTAGCCATGGTCATAATTTTAATTTAGAGTGCATTGTTTTGAGTTAAAGGGACAGTCTACACCAGAATTGTTATTGTTTTAAAAGATAAATAATCCCTTTATTACCCATTCCCCAGTTTTGCATAACCAACACAGTTTTATTAATACACTTTTT
The DNA here is from genome assembly GCF_027579735.1 of Bombina bombina. NCBI lineage: Eukaryota > Metazoa > Chordata > Amphibia > Anura > Bombinatoridae > Bombina > Bombina bombina. Next base: position 558,633,041 of record NC_069505.1, read on the forward strand.
ACCTCTGTGATTATTTTGTATCTTAGCCTCTGCAAACTGCCCTATATTTCAGTTCTTTTGACAGACCTGCATTGTAGCCAATCAGTGCTGGCTCCTAGGAACTCCGTGTGTGAGCACAATGTTATCTATATGAAACACATGAACTAACACCCTCTAGTGGTGAAAAACTGTCAAAATGCCCTGAGATAAGAGGTGGCCTTCAAGAGCTTAGAAATTAGCATATGAACCTCCTAGGTGTAGCTTTCAACTAAGAATACCAAGAGAACAAAGCAAAATTGTTGATGGAAGTAAATTGGAAAATTGTTTAAAATTACATGCCCTATCTGAATCATGTAAGTTTGTTTTGGACTAGACTGTTCCTTTAACCCTTTGAGAGCTAACGACGGCCGTTGCAAACTGTCCCAGTCAGGTGCTGACGACGGCTCAAAGCCGTCGCTAGCACTCACCCACCTTGAGGGCAATCTGGGGGCTCGCACCTACTCCCACCCCGGCGGTCTGACCTGAATAGTGAGAGGCATTGCTGGGGCTTCACAATTTGCGCTGTGACGTCACGCACAATGGGTTAAGCCAGCTAGGGAAAATATGTAGCAAGGTAAGCCATGAGAAGCCAGCATTTCAAGTTCAGAGAGTAAGAAAACGCAATTTTCAGAGCTAATGTTGGCCAAAATAAAGTATATCCAAAAGTTGTTTCACTTATAACTAAAGATTTTACATACAAATCTTCAGCTGTTTGCTGTCCCTTTAAACCACTTAACAGGATTAACCACAAAGCTAAATTCCTGTTTGGGAACTGCGGCCCAGGCTGCAAATGGTGAGTGTCTGCTATTTGCATATATGATCCTAATTGGCTTAGTGGCCAGCTCTAATGTGTTGCAGCTCACAAGCAGGACTATGTGTTTAACCCTGAAAGAAAGAAAAATAAAATATGGTAACAAACAGCAATATCCCTTCCAGAACTGGTTAAATGCAAAAAGTAAAAAAAGCCTAATAACAAGTTCAGTAGGAATGGAAAATGGCTTGTAGTGAAGGAGTTTAGAGGGCAAGGAATTAATGTTTTATATTTTAATACTTCCATAACTGGAAAAAACCTGCTTCATTGACTAAACAGTGCAACCGTTAATTTACTAAAACATCTATCTCTAGTTTATGTGATGCATTCGTTAACTCATCTCTTTACTGCAAATTTATTTTTGTTTAATTCTGAGTTATGTTTCACTTGTGTATCAGTATCTAGACCCAGCATCAGTTACTAGTTTTACCCTCAAGTATTTGTCTTGATGTTAACAGCTTAAAGGGACACTGAACCCAAATTCTTTCTTTCGTGATTCAGATAGAGCATGACATTTTAAGCAACTTTCTAATTTACTCCTATTATCACATTTTCTTCATTCTCTTGGTATCTTTATTTGAAATGCAAGAATGTAAGTTTAGATGCCGGCCCATTTTTGGTGAACAACCTGGGTTGTTCTTGCTGATTGATGGATAAATTCTTCCACCAATAAAAAGTGCTGTCCAGAGTCTGAACCAAAGAGAGCTTGGATGCCTTTTTTTTCAAATAAAGATAGTAAGAGAACAAAGAAAAATTGATAAAAGAAGTAAATTAGAAAGTTGCTTAAAATTGCATGCTCTATATGAATCACAAAATAAAAAAAATTGGGTTCAGTGTCCCTTTAAGGCCAGTATCCCTGAATAACCTTCCTTTTGGTTTGCTAAACATCTAAAAGTAACGAATAGCTAATTTATCAATCCATGGCGGACATATCCGCCCTGTCTGCCTGACCTCTCTTCTGACGGGCAGGAATCTGCTTCCCGCTTTATAAATTGCACATGAGCACACTTTTTTTTTTTTTTTTTTTGGGGTGCAACCCCACCCCCTGATTGCACACAGCCAATCACGCGTGGACAGTAGCTGTCAATCTCCCCAGTCGGAAGAGACTGGGGAGTTTGAAATTCTCCACTAAAGAGATGGGGAGAACAGGGTAGAGAAGCAGCGGTCTGATGACCGCTACTCGATAAATACTGAGTGCAGATTCTTTTATGTGATCCTGCAGTCAAAGTAGAGAAAAGGGCTTGATAGATCTAGCCCTATGTGACAGTTCTGTAATCAAACACCAACGTCCTTCAAATACCAACAACAGAAATGCCAAATAGTTGCTGCCAATTCTGCATCATGATGCGGGGGTGTGGTTTTATGCATCTCTCAGTAATGTCCAACTTCCTCAGGCAAACAAATGACTGCCCTTCAACTCCTTAAAGAGACACTAAAATCAAAATTAAACTTTCATAATACAGATAGACTTTCCAATTTTACTTCCATTAAAGGACCAGTCAAGATAAAGACAATGCAATAGCACTTTGTTTCAAATGAGTAGTATTTTTTTGTTTTTTTTCTGACAATTTTAGAAGTTGTCTATTTCCACTCCCCCTGTACCATGTGACAGCCATCAGCCAATCACAAATGCATACACGCTTATTCTGTGAATTCTTGTACATGCTTAGTAGGAGCTTAAAAAGTTTAAATATAAAAAAAAGACTGCACATTTTGTTAATGGAAGTAAATTGGAAAGTTATGCTGCTATATCTGAATCATAAAAATTAAATTTTGACTTGAGTGTCCCTTTTAAAGAATTAAAGACATTTAAAAAAAATGGAATGCACACGGGTGCATTTTAATTTTGGAACAGAAGCGTTTTTACGCTATATATGTATTAGCAAAATTGTTTCTAGAAAAAGCTATAGCTGTTTTAAGAGTTAAGTATGCTTGATGCACCAACATTTTAAACACAGCACCCCAGATCAGAAAATGCTGTAATCTTGAGATGTTGTTGCAGAAAATGCAGCAGCTATGCAGAAACTGTTAGCACTTTCACTTTGTAGCTCTGCTCCACATTAGGCTGTTCTCTTCATACAGTACTCTGCTCTGGCTGTACTGTTAGTTTTCCGTAACACGGTGCAGCCAGAGTAAAGCGCTGTATGAAGAAAACGGTAAAATACAGAGCAACAACTTTTCCTGTTTGCAAAGCTGTTACTCCTGAATGTAAAACTATTACTACATTTTCCCCTTTATAATTGTGATGTTACACCAAGTGCAAAGGAAGAAAATGCATTAAAGAGTCATTTTAAAAACTTAAAATGTATTGTTTTGTTCTGCAGCTAATTTTGCAATGTAATTTTCAACTGTTGTAATCTTATTAAACTTTGATACTGGCTTTATTCTCCAGTTAACACATTGCAATTCTGCTGGTGCTTTAGTGTAAACCTTTTAAAAACAAGGGCACTTTAATTCATCAAAATTGACATTTCACGGTTTTGTTCAAAAACTTACCTTTTTAATTTTGAATGCCGCTCCAGCGATTCCCCCGGCCGTCGGAAGCCTCTGCAGACTTCAGAAATGACATATCAGGCTCCCTCCAATCACAGCTTCCCCCCAGGGGAATCTTGGCCTGATGCAACACTGTGATTGGAGAAAGCCGGATTCGTCATTTTGGACCGCGAAGACGGCTTGTGACGGGCGGAAGAAGTGCTGGAGCGGCTGCCAGGATTTAAAGGTAAGGTTGTTTTTTTTTTGTTTTTGTTTTTTTTTTTGACGAAAACAGTGAAATGTCAATTTTGATGAATTAAAGTGCCCTTGTTTTTAATAGGTTTATTAAAAACCGGGCACTAATTCATCAAAAGGGACAGTCAACACCAGAATTTTTGTTGTTTTAAAAGATAGATAATCCCTTAATTACCAATTCCCCAGTTTTGTATAACCAACACAGTTAAATTAATATACGTTTTACCTCTGTAATTACCTTGTATCTAAGCCTCAGCAGACTGCCCCCTTATTTCAGTTCTTTTGACAGACTTGCATTTTAGCCAATCAGAGCTGTCTCCATGGTAAATTCACGTGCATGAGCTCAATGTTATCTATATGAAACACGTGAACTAATGCCCTCTAGTGGTGAAAAACTATCAAAATGCATTTAGATTAGAGGCTGCCTTCAAGGTCTAAGACATTAGCATATGAACCTCCTAGGCTTAGCTTTCAACTACAAATACCAAGAGAACAAAGCAAAATTGGTTATAATTGGAAAGTTGTTTAAAATTACATGCCCTATTTGAAACATGAAAGGTTTTTTTTTTTTTTTTTTTTTGACCTGACTGTCCCTTTAATTTAAAAAAAAAATGACCTGCCGAAAACTTTTCACAACCCCCCCCCCCAACAAAAACTGCCTCTGGGTACAGCACTTGTTCAGAGCACTTACAGTGCTTGTATTATCTGGTAATGACTGTTTGCCTTATTGCTGACATGATTACTAGCCTCGTTGGCTCTCTGAGCAGCTGCAGTGTTTAAATTAACGGCATGCTTCACATGCACATGCAGAGAAAAATGCTACCACTAAAAGAGTAATAACTTTTACTAGAAGCAGTTTTGCCAATTCATGTATATTGCAAACTGTGATTCATCTATGTGCATTTAGTTTTGACCGGAATGTCCCTTCATGTTGTACACAGTATTTTTTTTTATTTTTTTTAATGCACACTTTATGATGCACCAGCTACTACTAAGCATGTGCAAGAATTCAGTTTAGTGTTTTGCGGATAGCTGTCAAATGGAAAAAGAATCAAGAGCGCATTTAAAATTGAGAAAGTGCTATTGCGTTGTCTTTTTACTGGTTGGGGACTATATTTTAATAAATATGCAATCAACGAATCTGAGTGTTCAGCTATGGGCACACCACCCATCTTATTGTACTGAATACTTGGCTAAAATGTGCAGAGAACGTAAACACCTTGCGATTTGTATATCAAATATTTAGTTATGCATAATGAAACGGCTTTGAGATATATTTTATTGATTTTATTTTCCAAGTAATTTAGCTCTAAAATTGAGTAATATCTAATTCTCAGAACTTGAAATGCACTGTGCTCAATGTTAACCCTGCTACATAATCGGTCTCTAATTGACTTTATCTGATAACTGCAAAACAATGCATTCTACACTACCTTTGACCATGGCTAGCCTTGTTGTCTGTGGACGAAAGCCCATATTGGCTCCTTTTTAAATAAGGCAAATTGTGAGTTTAGCTATTGAAAAATAATTGCAGTAAAAAATTGTTTTTAAAAAGGTTAAGACTTGCCTGATATGTTCTATAGCAACACAACAGGAATGCCTTGTAATTACAAACTGTCCCTTTTAAGGCAATATTAAAGTGATGGTAAATCCTAGCATTTTTTAAATGCTAGTATTTACCAGGTCTAAAAAATAAAGGGAACTATATAAAAAAAAAATAAATAAAAAAAAAGCTTTCATGCTGAAAGTTCCTTTATTTGCAGCGAGTCTATGCTATGCTGAGCTCCTCAGATTATCCAGTTTTTTTTTTTTTCAATGAGGTGAAGTTTCCACCTGTTAGCCAATAACTGTGCGGGGCAATCAGCATTATGCTGGGTAGCTAGTATGCTATTGGCTAAAATGGCTAAAAAGGCTGAAAACGTGACCTCCAATGAGTAAATATAGTTTTGCTGTGCTCAGCTCAGAATAAACTTGCTGCAAATAAAGGAACTTTCAGCTGGAAGTTTTTTATACTTCATGAATGAAAGTCCCTTTTTATTTGTAGCACTGGTAAATCCTAGCGTTTTAAAACTTCTTGTATTTACCATCACTTTAAGCTTAAATAAGCCTATATTTATTTTTTTCTTTGTTTCTTTGCATACATCATCCCTAAATCAATTTATATTAAATTATGCAATTAATGTGTAACATTTATAAATAACAGAAATACTTATGTTATTTTAAGTATTATACAGCTCCCACCGGCTACTTCCTAATGCCACCACCTGGCAAAATGTTCTGTGAACACTGTGTATTAACCAAGGTGGATTTAATTTAAATCCTTAGTCAGTAAGACTCAGTTTAAATCCATTACAATCATAGTTTTCTACATTTAATTTAAAAAAAAATATATATTTTAAAAATTAAACCTTAGTTTTTTTATAATACCGTTACTGATTTGGTTATATACCATTAGAAGTATTTAGATAGATCATTGAAATCAATTAAATTATTGGGAAATTAACTATCTTCTTTTTTTAATTGGTTAAATTTGATCAACTTTTTAGATTTAATGTATTGAAGGAGAAATATATAACAATTACCTTTTTAATAATTTAAATAGTTTTAACTCCAACTATAACATGTTTGATTTTTAATACTTGCCCCTCCCTCCTCACACTTGGGTCCTTGTGTAGATTTATTCCACTCCAAATCCTTTTGTTTGTTTTTTAAGATTCAGTGAGCTTCTTGAAACATAGTATGAGTTTATTTTGTGTACATAGTTTTGCAGTGAAACAATTGCATTAAAGGAACAAGGTCAAAATAAAATTTTCATGATGGAACTTGCAATGTTATTAACAACTTTGCATTTTACTTCTCATCTAATTTGCTTTGTTCTTTTGGTTTTGATTGTTGAAAAAGCACACATAGGTAGACTCAGAACACTGCAAGCTAGCTGTTTTTCAGATTTAAATTAAAAAAAGAAATCGATTTTAAATTAAAAAAAAAAAAAAGATGTCCTATTTTAAATTAAAAAAGAAATCTGATTTTAAATTAAAAAAAGAAATAGATTTAAATAAAAAAATAATTTAAAATAAAAATTTAAAAAATCTGATTTAAATTAAAAAAATCAGATAAAGGGGGGGGGGGGTGGAGCCAACTGCCATGCAGACCAGTCGCACCGGAGAGGAGCTCCACATATTTTACTGTCTATAACTGCAATTTCTGCAGTGCATTGATTTAAAAAGTGCCTAACTATACTCTAGAAGTGATAGTAAATCATGTCTTGGAAGCTAATCTGAGCTGTAGGACAAATCAGGCGGTGTTGTGTTGAAGGCCTGGGGCGACATGCCAAAATGCACTGACAAGACCCCACATCTGTAACTATGCAATACTCCGGAGACACAGCTGTCCAATCTAAGTTGCATGTGGCACTGGTATGATATATGTGAAGCTGATTTATTTCTATAGGAGATTTGGGTGACAATCTGGAGCTCAAACCGCAGTACTGATGGTTAGAGGATCCTACAAAAACAAAGCTACGGCGCCATCTTGATTCCAGCTCAGACGGCTTTAATTCTGAAAGGGACAACTCCATACAGTAACGGCACAAAGTCCCACCAAGAAACTGGAGCAGCTAGTGTACAATACTTACCTGCTGTCTCCCCTGGAGTATGGAGGAGGAGATCGTTGATATCCGGGACCTTCTGCTGGATCGCAAGCTCACTGCCGGATTTGAAGACCTCAGGGATATAATTAGAGGTACGCACATAGCCACGGTCACTCCTACATTCGTGGTATCCACTCCTAGCAATGAAGTTAAACTGGCCAGCACTGGGAGGAACACATCAGCGAGCCACATGTCCTCTTCAGACCCAGTCATGGGTGATATGTTTATTAATAAGCAGGGGATCGCTGACATTACGGCACTAGTAGCTGGGCACACTCACGACATGGAGTCGCATGATCTCTACTTTGCCGGTCTTTCAAAGCCCGTTAAGCCAGTGCAGCCCTCAGGAGATTTCACAGTCCCCTATGTGCAGATTCACGAGGTCTACTTTCAAAATTACCTCTCTAGCGGATTTGACGGTTACCGATATGCCCAGGCAGACTTCAGAGCTGGTATTGTGTAAAGAAATTGTTTACTTGTGGTAGAGAACTCTTGTCTCCATACATCTAGAACAGAGTTTTAGTACATGTTCGGGACTCTCGTTGAAGTTTGTCAAAGCTTGTTGTCCATCTCGTTTATTGGGACTTTTGTGCTTCGCAGTAGCTTATAGATATTTAACTACTAGTTCAATCGTTATTAATAGCAGCTTTTAAGAATTCTAGCCCAGAGATCCCTATTACATGGGTAAACAGTCGTTATACTATGCTAACCAATTTTTGTTATTTTACTGTTTATGTTTAATACACTCTTGCAGTAATCTGTTTTAATCTATATGTATAAGATGATTTTAAACGTGGGACTATTTTGGGTAGGAGGATGGTGTGAGGTGCAGTTCATGTTTATGTTAACATTATGAGACCCTGTATCACTCTTTACATGCTCTGATGCCTTGCAATATAGAAACATTAGATACAGCCGACTGCCTTCGACTTCCCAGCTAACAGACTTACCCACCTACCCCATGTTCTTTACCATAAAAATAAACTAAGATCACCTCAATAGAGCATATATATACTGATGTACACCCGTTGCACTATCCAACTGTGTGGGCGCAGCATTCAAATGACTTTATAGACCCATAGCAAGCGTCTTCACCTTGTCACAATAAGCTAATTTACTCTGCTGCAACACAACTCCCCATAGATTAAGCATATCAATGTAGTATTAATTCATTATTGTACATAATAGTCTATATAGGTTTCAGCACACAGAGGTTAATCAGCTTGTGCATATTTCTGTCACAATGTTCCTAAAGAAGGTTTAGATTCTAATGGCAAACACACATATTATGAGTGTGAGTAGCTCCCCCCCCCCCCCCTTTTGTGGCACTATCTAGTTTGTGTCACTTCAGACACAAGCATTTATATAATAGCTGAAACCAAGGCCTAGGAACCTAGTTATGTATTTCTGTTGGTTTATTAATGAACCACTACTGCTCCTCACTGGGTATATTGGAATAAGCTGTGCTGCCTAGATAGCTACTGGTCATCCATAGGAACATATAGGTATGATCCATGGGATTGTCTCTTAAAGGACGAGTCAACGCTGTAGATTTGCATAATCAACAAATGCACGATAAGAAGACAATGCAGTAGCACTAAGTCTGAACTTCAAATGAGTAGTAGATTTGTGTTAAATAAATTGCAAAGTTATGTCTATTTCCACTCCCCCTGTATCATGTGACAGTCATCAGCCAATCACAAATGCATATACGTATATGCTGTGAAATCTTGCACATGCTCAGTAGGAGCTGGTGACTCAAAAAGTTTAAATATAAAAAGACTGTGCACATTTTGTTAATGGAAGTAAATTGGAAAGTTGTTTAAAATTGCATGCTCTATCTGAATCATGAAGTTTAATTTTGACTTGTGTCCCTTTTAACTGCTATGGTATAGCTTTATATGCTGTGTATGTGTTAGTGATCCAGATGCACCTAACAACTAACCGCACCTCGTATCTTGGTTGTGCTTGCTCTCCCCCTTTAGTGCTAGCCTTAGCCTACCGTTTATTTTTACTTCGATATGCTCATCCTTGTTTTGCAACTTTCTTTTTCTGAGTTAAGACCTAGTTTGAAGTGAATACTCTCATCCCTATACATAGCCACACTTATTTAGCTAAATCTCTCCTGTAGTAGCAGGCTAATGATCCATTTTTGAGTACACACTAGAGCCTCAAACCCATCTGTCCAAATTTTGTGGACATACACTCCCTTTTATCACCACTACTCTCTGTAACTACTTGGGGCAAATATGTCTCTTTGTTTTGGACGTTACTACTCACACTGAATTAACTAGCTCCGCAGTCATGACAAGATATTATGTAAATTACAAGAGAGAAAGAGAAAGGAGTATCATTTGGCACACTTATATTGAGAGCCTAGGTTAACACAATTATTTTGGGCAAACACAAAGAGACGAGTGAAATTAAAATATAACTTTTATTAAATAATAATTAAAAATAAAATAATAAAGTATGAAATGGTTAAAAATAGAATACCACTTGTAGTGTAGATTAAGTAAACAATATATACGTGGAGGTAGGGAAATGACCTATATCCATATCATCATAATTCACATAGACACATATTACATGTAACATGGGCTACCTTAACTATTACCTGGGGCAAATCTAACCTAACCTCAGAATGCATTAATTACAAAACTTAATTATTTCAGTCAACAAGTGGTCCCTAGAATGACATTGACTGTCATTAGTTAGTGACACATTATATATATATATATGTATATGTATATGTATATGTATATGTGTATATGTATATGTATATGTATATGTATATGTATATATATGTATATATATATGTGTATATGTATATATATATATATATATATATGTATGTGTGTATATATATATATATATATATATATATATATATATATATGTATGTGTGTATATATATATATATATATATATAATGTCCCAGAAAAATGGAACACACTAATATTTGCTTAAAAATAGCTCCTCCTGAAGAAAGGGGATAGAATAGTTATCTAAAGTGATAAATATTAACTATTAGATCATGAGCAAAATGAAGTGGGCTCTACTATGGAATAAGGGGGATATCAAATATAATGGGGTACTATTATCCAAGTGCCGTGATTATTTAGCAGTAATAGGCTCAATATAGCCAAAATAATTTAATTCACAATTATAGTGTTGTTTGTCAAATATATTATCAGTATTCACTTGTTAATTGTGTTGCAGTTGGCCGTAATTTATAAGGCCCTCAATACACATTGGTAGAATATAGAAAGGGATAATATTTAATATAGTCAGCAGTTAACCAGAACGTTGGTCGTAACTCAGGTGAGGTGATTCACAGTTTATAAACGTAATTTGTGTATACCACTGATAGTCTCAGAGAGAGTTTTTAGGTGTTCACTATTTATATGGTTATAGGTTGGTTCCAATAAACTGCGTCGAGCTGGTATAGATGTGATGTGAAGTAGCGTTGTGATTTCACAGTTTGTGAGACAACCCCTCTCAGGTTCTTATTAAACTTATTCACAGTATATGTGCTTATATTGTATATCCCACTAATGATTTCCCAATAGAGCGTTAAGATATAGTCACTTTTTGTGTAGAAACAAAATCAATTCTATTACAGATTATTGTGCCAACACTGTGGATGTGTGTAATACACCCGATATACTAGGTCGCACTGATGATAATTTCATGTGAAGTGACGTTATACATTCACAGTTTGAGAGTCAACCCCTCTCCTGTATTTATTAAATTCATTTACAGTATGTATACTCGTATTGAATATCCCACTGATAATTTCTCAATAGAGCGTTAAAATAAGGTCAAAATAAAACTATTGTCTATTGTTGCAACAACACTATATAAAGGTGTATAATACACCTGATTTTGTTACGTAAAATAAGAAACCCATTTAAGCGTCAAAATTTCATTCTCCCATTTACTCAGAGAGCCCACATTATTAAGAAAAAGCCGATAGGCCAACAAATAAGTAAATGCCCATAATTAAGTATTATTATTTATCAAAATTAGTTCTCAGGAGAAGCAGTGCGAACGCCTGACGCGCGTTTCGCCTACTGCTTTGTCAAAGGCGCCGATTGTCCTTCGTGCTGCCTTATTTATGTAAAACCAGCCAATCCGGGCAGAGGTGTGTCCCGGTCACGTGACCCACGTCACCTATCACTGAGTGTTGGTGATGTAATGGGTTCATGGGTATCATTGCTCATTTTCAATTGGATGGAGGTCAGAGGGTGTGTGAGTACTGACCAATCCAGTAGCGATCATGAACGAGGTAAACATTGCACAAAGAAAAGTTACTGATCGTATTCTTATAACCGCTCGTGCAATATAGATAACCTTTTGATCTCATTTATTTCAAAGAATATGACCTTTTGAAACATTATTTGGGCAATCAAACCAATGTATAATGAGATCTGTATAACTTTTTATATATTTATTTTTATAAATGCAATAATTGGGTCTATCGGTAGTGACAAAAGAAACATTGCGTGTGTTAATTAACAAGAAACTGTAGAGATGGTAAACACCAAGAGTCTATTGTTGCTCAATTACATCTATGATATTAGTATACTAAAACTGAAAATAAAAAATTAATAAAAAAGGAGGAATTTTAATCTTGCGTTTTCTATTGCTTGATACATTACTTATCCAGAGGGATATTGATCACAACTTGGATGGTTTGTTTACACATTGATTATGCATAGTCCTGTTATCACATGTAATACTTTTATCATAGTAACTTTCATAGCTTCAATAAAGATAACATCTTCTCTAAAACCAACCAACAGCCCAAAAAGCATATATGTACCTAAAAAAACCTTGGTAATAGGAATTACAGGCAAATGGTCTTCATAGTAATAATATTTGTGAGGCAAGATAAAATCCTATAGTATAGATGAGTCTTAGCGTTTAAAGCTTGTATGTTTTATCAAGAATTACCAATAACTAAGTATCCTAGTAACCATGTTTGTAAAAACCAAGTAAGAAATCCTATTCTTAGGATGGGTTAGCATTAGCAATATACATTATCTTCCATATACATTATGTTATGTCCTACATAATGTGTAATATATTCTGTTATAAGAAATTCTATATGATGATGTTGATCATTTTTTGTTCATTACATTATAACCCCTTTATTGGTAGTACAATATAGATCTAAAATTAGGACAAGAAGTTTGTCTCGTTTCAATTAGTGTCTTAATTCTGTGGTCCATTCAAGTCCATGTGTACGTTAAGGGTATTCCATGTGATCACATTATTATAGAAATGGCGTGAAGGTTAGTTGTTCATTTAGTCCTTTTGGGGCCATAGTTTAAAGCCTAAAGATCCATTTAGTTTCTTCTCTGAGGAGGATGGTTTCCACATTCCCTCCTAATACCTGGTCTTATTCTCTGTAGGATCCAACATTTTAGAACAGGCTTCCCTTCATGTTTATCCAAGAAATGTTTCGCCACTGAAGTAATTTTGATACCCCTTTCAAGGTCACTCTTGGCATTGTGAATATTCCCTAGGTGTTCCCCTAGTCTTGTCCTTAGTTCTCTTGTCGACATTCCTACGTACATTTTTTCACATATACATTCAATGCAGTAAATGATATTTTTGGTACGACAATTGTAGAAGTCATTCATGTATATGTTGCCTTGGTGGAAAATATTCATCTGCCTTACAGTACGTATGTAAGGACAGAAATTGCATGTTCCACATGGATAAGTACCTCAGATTGTCTTTTTGCCAATGCATTTGACAAAGTGGCTTTGAACAATTTTGTCTTTGATTGTAGGGCAGGGCTCGACAAACCCAGGAGCCTGGGAGCCACTGGCTCCTAGAATTTTACCCCTGGCTCCAAACTTTTTGGGTTATTCTCCATATATCTATATACAAATCCAACTGTCTGGCTCCTAAATATTCTTATTGGCTCCCAATTTTTTAACATAGTCGTCAAGCACTGTTGTAGGGCTCTCCTCCAGGAGATTTGTACCCTGTCTCCAACCTTTTTTGTCAGGTCTTCATCTGTTTGGAGTATATGAATATGTTGATTAAGAATTTAAGATATTTCTTTATGAGCAACATTATATGTGCTTACAAATCTTACCTTCTGATCACTTCTACCCTTTGTTTTTGGTACCAGGAGATCAGATCTTATAGTATGTAATGCTCTATAGTAAGCCTTTTTAAGTACTGAATTTGGGTATCCTCTTTCCTTTAATCTCAGTCTGAGTTCTTTTGCTTGTGCCTTGAATACAGTTATCTCCGAGCAATTACGTCATGATGTGCACTTTCAAATCTAAGGATGGAGTTAGTGGCTGTGTCTTTTCTGTGTAAGTCTGTTTGAATCTTATCAAACATATCTCTTGAGATATTCAAATCCAGAAAAAGTTACTCTATCATAATTGATCTCATGTTAGTTTTAGGTTAAGATCATTAGTATTCAATTCGTTTATGAATGCTTGAAAGGTGTTGATGTCACCTCTCCACAGAATAAAGACATCGTCGATGTATCTTAGCCACAATAATTCGTGTTCTGTGTATTTCGACAATTTTTTCACCCAAGACGGTTTCCCGTTCCCACCAGCCTAAGTACAGGTTGTCGTATGTGGGGGCACATGTCGTACCCCTAATTTGAAGATAGAATTTATCGTTGAAAACTAAGAAATTGTGGCTGAGGACAATTTTGAGTAACCGTAGTATTACTCCATCCTTAGATTTGAAAGTGCACATCATGACTCCACCAAGAAAGCAATACCTTATGGTGAATTTCTATGTTTAAGACGTAATTGCTCGGAGATAACTGTTTTCAAGGCACAAGCAAAAGAACTCAGACTGAGATTAAAGGAAAGAGGATACCCAAATTCAGTACTTAAAAAGGCTTACCATAGAGCATTACATACTATAAGATCTGATGATCTGGTACCAAAAACAAAGGGTAGAAGTGATCAGAAGGTAAGATTTGTAAGCACATATAATGTTGCTCATAAAGAAATATCTGAACTTCTTAATCGACATATTCATATACTCCAAACAGATGAAGACCTGACAAAAAAGGTTGGAGACAGGGTACAAATCTCCTGGAGGAGAGCCCCTACAATCAGAGACAAAATTGTTCAAAGCCACTTTGTCTTTCCTTTTGCCAATGCATTTGACAATCTTAAAGGTACTTATCCATGTGGAACATGTAAGTTCTGTCCTTACATACGTACTGTAGGGCAGATGAATATTTTCCACCAAGGCAACACATACATGAATGACTTCTACAATTGTCGTACCAAAAATATCATTTACTGCATTGAATGTATATGTGAAAAGTACGTAGGAATGTCGACAAGAGAACTAAGGACAAGACTAGGGGAACACCTAGGGAATATTCGCAATGCCAAGAGTGACCTTGAAAGGGGTATCAAAATTACTTCAGTGGCGAAACATTTCTTGGATAAACATGAAGGGAAGCCTGTTCTAAAATGTTGGATCCTACAGAGAATAAGACCAGGTATTAGGAGGGAATGTGGAAACCATCCTCCTCAGAGAAGAAACTAAATGTATCTTTAGGCTTCAAACTATGGCCCCAAAAGGGCTAAATGAACAACTAACCTTCACGCCATTTCTATAATAATGTGATCACATGGAATACCGTTAACGTACACATGGACTTGAATGGACCACAGAATTAAGACACTAATTGAAACGAGACAAACTTCTTGTCCTAATTTTAGATCTATATTGTACTACCAATAAAGGGGTTATAATGTAATGAACAAAAAATGATCAACATCATCATATAGAATTTCTTATAACAGAATATATTACACATTATGTAGGACATAACATAATGTATATGGAAGATAATGTATATTGCTAACCCATCCTAAGAATAGAATTTCTTACTTGGTTTTACAAACATGGTTACTAGGATACTTAGTTATTGGTAATTCTTGATAAAACATACAAGCTTTAAACGCTAAGACTCCTCTATACTATAGGATTTTATTTTGCCTCACAAATATTATTACTATGAAGACCATTTGCCTGTAATTCCTATTACCAAGGTTTTTTTAGGTACATATATGCTTTTTGGGCTGTTGGTTTTAGAGAAGATGTTATCTTTATTGAAGCTATGAAAGTTACTATGATAAAAGTATTACATGTGATAACAGGACTATGCATAATCAATGTGTAAACAAACCATCCAAGTTGTGATCAATATCCCTCTGGATAAGTAATGTATCAAAGCAATAGAAAACGTAAGATTAAAATTCCTCCTTTTTTATTAATTTTTTATTTTCAGTTTGAGTATACTAATATCATAGATGTAATTGAGTACCAACATTATTTTCCATATGATCAGTGTATATAATTGAGCAACAATAGACTCCTTGGTGTTTACCATCTCTGCAGTTTCTTGTTAATTAACACACGCAATGTTTCTTTTGTCACTACCGATAGACCTAATTATTGCATTTATAAAAATAAATATATAAAGTTATACAGATCTCCTTATACATCGGTTTGATTGCCCAAATAATGTTTCAAAAGGTCATATTCTTTGAAATAAATGAGGTCCAAAGGTTATCTATATTGCACGAGCTGTTATAAGAATACGATCAGTAACTTTTCTTTGTGCAATGTTTACCTCGTTCATGATCGCTACTGGATTGGTCAGTACTCAACACACACCCTCTGACCTCCATCCAATTGAAAATGAGCAATGATACACATGAACCCATTACGTCACCAACGCTCAGTGATTGGTGATGTGAGTCACGTGACCGGGACACGCCTCCGCCCGGATTGGCTGGTTTTACATAAATAAGGCAGCACGAAGGACGATCGGCGCCTTTGACAAAGCAGTAGGCGAAACGCGCGTCAGGCGTTCGCACTGCTTCTCCTGAGAACTAATTTTGATAAATAATAATACTTAATTATGGGCATTTACTTATTTGTTGGCCTATCAGCTTTTTCTTAATAATGTGGGCTCTCTGAGTAAATGGGAGAATGAAATTTTGACGCTTTAATGGGTTTCTTATTTTATGTAACAAAATCAGGTGTATTATACACCTTTTTATATAGTGTTGTTGCAACAATAGACAATAGTTTTATTTTGACCTTATTTTAACGCTCTATTGAGAAATTATCAGTGGGATATTCAATACGAGTATACATACTGTAAATGAATTTAATAAATACAGGAGAGGGGTTGACTCTCAAACTGTGAATGTATAACGTCACTTCACATGAAATTATCATCAGTGCGACCTAGTATATCGGGTGTATTACACACATCCACAGTGTTGGCACAATAATCTGTAATAGAATTGATTTTGTTTCTACACAAAAAGTGACTATATCTTAACGCTCTATTGGGAAATTATTAGCGGGATATACAATATAAGCACATATACTGTGAATAAGTTTAATAAGAACCTGAGAGGGGTTGTCTCACAAACTGTGAAATCACAACGCTACTTCACATCACATCTATACCAGCTCAACGCAGTTTATTGGAACCAACCTATAACCATATAAATAGTGAACACCTAAAAACTCTGAGACCATCAGTGGTATACACAAATTTACGTTTTATAAACTGTGAATCGCCTCACCTGAGTTACGACCAACGTTCTGGTTAACTGCTGACTATATTAAATATTATCCCTTTCTATATTCTACCAATGTGTATTGAGGGCCTTATAAATTACGGCCAACTGCAACACAATTAACAAGTGAATACTGATAATATATTTGACAAACAACACTATAATTGTGAATTAAATTATTTTGGCTATATTGAGCCTATTACTGCTAAATAATCACGGCACTTGGATAATAGTACCCCATTATATTTGATATCCCCCTTATTCCATAGTAGAGCCCACTTCATTTTGCTCATGATCTAATAGTTAATATTTATCACTTTAGATAACTATTCTATCCCCTTTCTTCAGGAGGAGCTATTTTTAAGCAAATATTAGTGTGTTCCATTTTTCTGGGAATATATATATATATATATATATATATATATATATATATATATATATATATATATATATATATATATATATATATATATATATATATATATATATATATATATATATATATATATATATATATATATATATATGTGTGTGTATGTATATATATATATATATATATACATACAGTGAGGCCTCGGTTTACGAATTTAATTCGTTCTCCGGGTCGTTTCGTATTGCGAAAAATTCGTAAACCGAAACACGGTTTCCCATAGGAATGCATTGAAAATCAATTAATGCGTTCCGGAGGTCCGAAAAAATTCAAATAAAGTGTCCAAAAAATGCTCCAAAAGGCTTAACAACTTGCTGCAAATGGCTCCAATGTCTCCAAAAGGCTCCACAACTTGCTGCAAATGGCTCCAAAAGGCTTAACAACTTGCTGCAAATGGCTCCAAAAGGCTCAACAACTTGCTGCAAAATGGCTCCAAAACCTCTCCAACACCTCCACACTGGTACCCAAACTTCAGTAATTCAATCATACTTGAGTATGCAGGGGGCACAGGGGCCACTGGTTTCGTATTGCGAAAAATATTCGTAAACCGAGGGGGGCAAACCGGCATTTTGTTTCGTATTGCGAAAAAAATTCGTAAACCGAGTCAAATTTTCTTCAAATTTCGATTTCGTTAACCGAAATTTCGTATACCGAGTCGTGTGTAAACCGGGGCCTCACTGTGTGTGTATATATATATATATATATATATATATATATATATATATATATATATATATATATATATATATATATATATATATATATATATATATATATATATATTCACTAACTAATGACAGTCAATGTCATTCTAGGGACTACTTGTTGACTGAAATAATTAAGCTTTGTAATTAATGCATTCTGAGGTTAGGTTAGATTTGCCCCAGGTAATAGTTAAGGTAGCCCATGTAATATGTGTCTATGTGAATTATGATGATATGGATATAGGTAATTTCCCTACCTCCACGTATATATTGTTTACTTAATCTACATTACAAGTGGTATCCTATTTTTAACTATTTCATACTTTATTATTTTATTTTTAATTATTTAATAAAAGTTATATTTTAATTTCACTCGTCCCTTTGTGTTTGCCCAAAATAATTGTGTTAACCTAGGCTCTCAATATGTGTGCCAAATGATACCCCTTTCTTTTTCTCTCTTGTAATTTACATATCATATCGGTATCCAGGCACTGCCCTTCAGAAATACATAGGTTTATCCTGCTGGGATTTTTTGAGACCTCTATTCAGTTCCCACTATCTTTTTTTCCCCTTTCCTTTAAAAGGGGGAAAAGGAACATTTTTTCTATGACAAGATATTATATCTATACTTGCATGGATGTGTTAGGTGACACATCCGTTTCACTTCACTACTCTAGTTACGGCCTGGATTGAGTGTTTTTGATGGATAATGATATATGTGGTTTTAAAACGCATAATGGATGCTTACTTCCATCTGATTGGTTATTTACCCCATATGTTTAGCATTAAAATTTGTTCTAGATTTGATATTAATCCTCCCAAGTAGCATCAATTTATTTATACAACCTAAATCCCCTTCGGTCATACTCTGTTACATACCCAAATCTCTTGATCTGTCAGGCACCAATTGGCACATACGGACATGGCACCCTGCAACTTATTTGCTGGTAATTACTTTAGAAGTTTTGCCACACTCCTCATTGCATTAATATATATGGCTCCGCCCCTCCACTATTTTCCTTATCTACAGAGCGGCGCTTGCCCGCTGATATACCCCCCCAGGCTAAGTATTCATCTCTTTCCTTTTTGAAGCTCCTAAAGAGCTGCCCATCTGACTATCAGCTAATTTTTACATTTATAGTTCATTTGGCCTGAAAGTGGTCTCCTAACTAGTCAGTCTCTCATGCTATTCTATTGTAAAATCGAGGTTTCTTTAGCCTACTTAGTGTTTAGTTTAGAACTGTTGAAATGATCTACTCAATGCCATATGTATTTTTCTTTTTGTTGTGAAAAGGCGTTCAATGTTTTATGTTTATTATGCAAAACCTCAATAAAAATAATTAAAAAAAAAAAAAAAAATCGGATAAATATAAATAAAATAAACATTGATTTGTATCCACCCTGGTATTACCACTGGAAATGTAAATTGTAAAATCTTTACTAGTCAAAAGCTATGCTGGTCAAAAAGAAGTGCAATGCATTGATAACCAAAAATGATTAAAAATCCAAAAACAAAATCATTACAGGCTAGTAGATCTACAGTTTTGTGCATAGGTCTAATCTCTATATTGATCTCTATCTAATAAATAGTGGAAACATTGCCAATAATATAAATGTTCACCTACTCTTAAGATGTCATATCAAACATTTATTATAGTGTTTTGGGAATTCATTTGCTGAGGTAGCAAATAACTATGATGATAATAAAAATAAGATTCATGTAAATACATATTATTAATGGGACAGTATACACCAATTTGTATATAACTGCATGTAATAGACTCTACTATAAAGAATAATATGCACAGATACTGATATAAAAATCCAGTATAAAACAGTTTAAAGGGACAGTCTACACCAGAATATTGTTTTAAAAGATAATCCCTTTATTACCCATTCCCTAGTTTTGCATAACCAACACAGTTATATTAATACAATTTTTACCTCTGATTATCTTGTATCTAAGCCTCTGCAAACTGCCCCTTATTTCAGTTCTTTTGATAGACTTGCATTTTAGCCAATCAGTGAGGGCTTTTAGGAACTCCATGTGTGTGAGCACAATGTTATCTATATGAAACACATGAACTAACACCCTCTTGTGGTGAAAAACTGTCAAAATGCCCAAGCTAAGAGGTGGCCTTCAAGGGCTTAGAAATTAGCATATGAATCTCCTAGATTTAGCTTTCAACTAAGAATAACAAGAAAACAAAGCAAAATTGGTGATAGAAGTAAATTTGGAAAATTGTTTAAAATTGCATGCCCTATCTGAATAATGAAAGTTTGTTTTGGACTAGACTGTCCCTTTAAAAACTTACTTACAAGCTCCCAGTTTAACTCTGTTAAAAAGGCTAGCTGGAACACCCACTGAAAGTAGCTGTATAGCAAAAATAGTAGACACTTCCCCACCCTCCCCCTTCCTCTGCATATGAAAAGACCCTTTACACAAACAGGAGCAAGCTGGAGTAGGTATACATCAGTATACTTCTAAAACGTTGGGGCTTGGTTAGGAGTCTGAAAATCAGAGCAATGTTATTTAAAAATAAGCAAAACTATACTTTGTGATTTTTAAAAAATTTTTTTTTTTTAAAAATGTATGGGCTATATAAATGGACCATCTACAAAACATTTATGCAAAGAAAAATCTAGTGTATAATGTCCCTTTTAACCTCTCTTGCAGTGTGCCAGAGCCCGGATACCTCTTCTCTTAGCCCTCCATTAAGCCGCTCCCTCAGTGTCACCCCTCCTCCCCCATCTGTACCTCTGCACCCCTCCATGATTGGATCTGCAATGACTTCCTCGGTCAACTCTCCCCTTGGGAGTCTTGGATCTCCCTTCCCAGTCATCAACTGCTCAGTAGGGTCCCCTGGTATCCCTGGAACTCCATCTATTGGATACGGACCTGTTAGCAGCCCACAGGTAATTGTTAGATTAACCCCTCAATTTATAAGGGAAACTGCTTGTATCTGAGTGCATGTTAACAGGATATTTATTTTGTAGATAAATTCCACTGTGAATCTCTCTGGTCTTCATACCATCAATTCATCTGAAGATGTAAAGCCTCCTCTAGGTATGAGGGGGCTACCAGGACATCCCAATGGCGGAGGAGGCAGTGGAAAGAAACTGTGTGCTATCTGTGGTGACAGGTCTTCAGGTAAGTGAAAATTAATTTGATTACAGGGAAAATGGTCTGTATGTGAGAAGAAAGAATTGCAAGATGGATTCTGTTGAGACTAGTTTGACCAGTTGATTTTTTTTTTCTTTTTTTATATTTAGGATATGAATTTGAGAGACTAGTCTCCAAAGATAGGCGCACTGTAGGGATAAGTATTTCTCGTTTTTAAAATGTGGAATATTAACAACATAAGAAATGTTGACTGGCTTGGGTGATTGATGTATGAACAGTGCTTTATGTTTGAGTGGTCTATTTAAGATAGTCTTAAGTGCTGGAACACAAAACTTTGGAAAACATGCTGTGATGTGTGGTGTCATCACAGAAAGAACAGGACACATGCAGTGCTGTTCCATATCAGGCTTTTCAAACGGCACTGTGCTCTGGCACATTTTTAACACATGCACTGATTGGTGACATTCTCAGGGATTTTTTAAACTCCGCCCCCTAGCCTTTCCTAGTATGCAAAGCTGAAACTCCTGAATGTAAGACATTATTGTGAGCAATGCACCCTTTTTATCACTACATATTTACCTTATAATTATGTGATGTTAGACCAAGAGCAAAGGTAACACATTTATTCAAAATTAAAAGCTTAACAAAATGTCGTCTCTTTTTTCTGCAGCTAATTTGCAATGCAATATTCATCTACTGCAATATAATATACAATTTTAAAAACCGCTTTATTCTCCAGTTAATAAACACATTGTAACTGAGTTGCTGCTTTTAATGTAACGGCCTAATTTAAAATTTGAGTTGGATTTCAAACTGACTTGCAATTTTCACTGCCCCACGGGTAGCTGGAACATTTCATGATTGTGGCCTTGATGTGAGTGAGTATGTCCTGCGTTATCTAAGTTTTTGAGTTGTTACTGGTGATGAGCGTGAACACCAGGGGTGTATTTTAGCCTAGGTAAATTATGCCAGGACCAAGGGCAGCAGGATCCAGGAGATGTAACATTTTTTTAAGGGGTGGCGCTATGGAGCGATTCCTTCCTACTCCTGCACTCTGTGTCTATCATTTATGTTTATTTCAAATCGGTGATCTCATTCTCTAGGGAGGGGGTGCATGGACCCCTCCATGTGTCCTGACTTCCAGATGTTAGCAGTTTGAAAGCTGAACTAAGTTAGAGTTGTACGACTGCAAATATCCAAGTGTCTGCAGCAACACAAAAACTAAATATATCCGTGAACAGTGTTTGGCTTTTAGGTCACACAGGGTATGTATGAGATGTGCCAACTGATTATCCGATCAGAACTGTATTTGGGATCGGCGGTTTTGGTTAAATACACAAACGCAAGTCCATACATGTCCACGGAGATGGCCCTTGAAAACCTTTTGTTTCTTTTGATGTGACCAATCGGTTCAGACTTAAGGGGTTATGAAGCTAAAACATAAGGAGACAGCGCATTTCCTAATCAAGGTGGTTTTATGAAACACATTTAAAAAGTGCAAAACTCTATGCAATTACTAAAAACTGCATTAAACATGACAATAGATCTAAAGAGAAGAGTTGCAGGGATCTGTTTTCACATAGAGCAGTAGAGCAGGGGGGGGATATATATATATTTTTTTTTTTTTTGGCAAACAAGACACAGCTTTTTTTTTATTTTTTTTTTAGGTTTGAGCCTAATATTTATTATCATTGGTAGATTGGCAAAAAGTGATCTGTATGGACTGGAGTTCTGATAAGAGAGGAGGAGAGCAGTGTTATCCTTGGTAGCTTTGATTTAAGCCTGCTAAGCATGTTAATATATATATATTCTTAAAAGGACAGTCTACTACAAAATTGTTTTGTTTAAAAAGATAGATCATGCCTTTTTACTACCCATTCCCTTTGCACAAACATTTGTTATATTAAAGGGACAGTCTGCAATAAAAAATGTATTGTTTTAAAAGATAATCACTTTAATACCCATTACCTAGTTTTGCATAACCACAGTTATATTAATATACTTTTTACATCTGTGATTACCTTGTATCTAGGAACCTTCTTCCAGCCCCCTGGTCACATGATTGTGATTGTTTATTATCTATTGACTTGCATTTAACATTGTGTTGTGCTAAATCTTAAATAACTTTCTGGGCCTGAACACAGTGTTATCTATATGGCCCACGTGTACTTTCAGTCTCTGTGTTGAAAAGCAATTTAAAAAACATGTGATAAGAGGCAGCCCTCAAGGGCTTAGAAATTAGCTTATGAGTCTGTTTAGTTAAGTTAGTTAAGAATACCAAGACAAAAAAGCAAATTTGATGATAAAAGTAAATTGGAAAGTTGATTTAAAATTACATGTCCTATCTGAATAATGAAAGTTTTTAATTTTGACTATACTGTCCCTTTTTAATATACCTTACATCGTTTAAACCTCTAAATTTCTGTCTGTTTCTAAGCCACTAAAGACAGCCTCTTATCTTGTGATTTTTTTTTTTATTAGCTTTGCACAGTTAGACCATGCTAATTCACGAGTGATATATATATCATTGTGCTCACTCCTGTGGAGTTGTGCACAAACCAGCATTAATTGGCTAAAATGCAAGTCTGTAAATAGCCCTGAGATTAGGGGGCAGTCTGCAGAGGATTTGCTACAAAGTAATCACAGAGGTAAAAAGTATGTTAATATAACCGTGTTGGTTATGCAAAACTGGGGGATGGGTAATAAAGGGATTATCTATCTTTTTAAACAAACTTTTTGGAGTAAACCGGTCCCTTTAAAGTATACGCTGTCATTTGATAGACGGATATGTAATTGTTATTTTGACTTGCGTTTTTCCTACCATCAGGGGAAAAGGTGTGTGTGTGTAACGTGAAGCAGATCTTTATACGTAGAGATTGCTCTGTAAAATCATATAGCAAAATCTGCTATATGTTCTTTGGCATAGATTTCTTATATGTGAGTGCTGTGTACATGTATGGACATGTTTCCCATAAGAGACCCTTGCTTTTCAAATTAAAGGTGAAAGTATATAATTAGTGGTTTGAGTTTTTAGTACTAGGTAGTGAGATGTTTTTTTATTTTGTTTTTTTAATTCTTTTTTTTGTTTCTTCTTGAAAATGTATTAAACATGAGATGTTTTGTGTGGCATGGAACTCTGGAGTGCACAAGATGTGACTGTGATTAATCCTTTTACATAGCAAAAAAGAGAATAAAACATAATAGGGTATTTTAGCTTTTAAATGACACTTTAAACAACAAGTTAACATGCCAACTAAACGTGAAAGCCCTCTAAATACATTCACACCTTACTTGCTGCAATTGTGTTCCAATGGACAAACTTCCTCCTTACCTTTCAACTGGCGTTATTTAGAGGATTCTATTACTGGAGTAGACAGTGAACCATTGTCATTTTGTTTGTGAACTTGCATGGTTTTGCAGTATCTTACCTCACCAGTTTAACTGAGGCTATTTAGGGTCATGTATGTAGCAGGGTTAGTCTGCACTTAAAGTTTTCAGAACTGGGAAAAACCATCATGTTCAGACTTAAATAACAAGAAAAGGGGGCAAAATAAATTATACTGTGAAGTTTCATGATTAATTGTGGTTTATGCAATGATGACAAACATACCGTATTGTTCCGAGTATAGGCCGCTCCTGATTATAAGCCGCACCCTTAAAGTTTGCTGCCATTGTAAAGAAATTAAATTTTTAACTAAATTAAATATACACATTATTGCCTCCTCTTAACCCACTCAGCCTCCTTCCCTCACACAGTGGCCACTACTTACCCTATAAACTACCTACCTTACACAAGCCTCCCCTCAGACACAGCTGATAATGCACAGCCTCTCCCACCCTGGGTCTCTCCTACTAACATCCAGCCTCCCCATGTGCTATAGAGATTTACCAGTACTGAAGTTAAATGACTTTAATGAGATTGTGATAATTTCTATGTTCATTGTACCTCAATCCTGACTCACCCTCACATAACTTCATGCGGCTCCTGTTAGGCTGCCTCCTGTGTCACAGCTGATAACTCACAGCAGCTTCCGCTCTCATCTTAAGCCACTCCCATCTTGAGTACCTCCCGCAAACACACACATACCATATCAAGTGACTACTGTTGATTGACAAACAAGGTATACATAAGAAATAAAGGATTGGACACTGAACAAGCCTGCTTGTTAGCTATAATTGGCATTTCAGGGAACATTGTTTTTTGCCTTCCGGTTTTAGAAGATGATCGCTTTGGAGCTTTGCTGAAGCTTTCAATCTACGGTATATAGCACCAGGGTGCCTTAGTAGAATATAGACCCTAATAACAGCAGGTATATGCCCTGCTGAGGTGAGGGGGAAAGGTGCAAGGGTTCTTTCGCAGTATCCCATGTTTTAGGGCAACCTTCACTGTCACTCTGTCTACTTTATCACTTTCGCTCCCATTTTAAGCAGCCCCCGCTCCCATCTTGGGCTCTCCTCACATCCTGGGCAGTCGGATTCTTCAGCAGTGGCGGAACTCCAGGGCCCGGTCGCACTTTATTTGCACCCGCGACATTTGCAATTGCTGGAAGTTCTGCCACTGAAGCAGCCAGTAGGACAAAATGTGACCATTTACGTATACCGGTATTTTATTTAAACGGATACTATAACATCCTGATTATAGGCCGCACCCCTAATTTAAAGCCTAACATTAGGGGAAAAAAGTGCGGCCTATACTCGGGACAATACGGTATTTTATTTTTTTAAAATAAGGCTAAGTTGATGCACCTTTTTAACTCCTAGCAATTCAGTCTCCAAAAAAGGATTTTGTCTTCAATAGGCCTCATAGGAAACAGTCCTGCATAATGTGTGTAATGTCATCAGGGGGTGGTATCTTACAGAGAAGAAATGTCAGCTTAGTTTTGTCTTCCCATGTTCCTACAGGCAAACACTATGGTGTCTATAGCTGCGAAGGATGCAAAGGATTCTTTAAACGCACTATCCGGAAGGATCTGACGTACACCTGCAGAGACAACAAGGACTGTATTGTAGACAAGAGACAGAGAAACCGCTGCCAGTACTGCCGATATCAGAAGTGCCTGGCTACAGGCATGAAGCGCGAAGGTAGTACTTGTCATTTATGTAAGGATCATTGGGAATTCGCTAGTAGCATCAGACATTATTAAAACGTTTCTAGCTAAACAACTCCTATATATGCGTAGCTACACATGCTTTACCTCTTTTACCTTATCTCCTATCACTGGGTAATACTGCAAAAAATAACTACATTTGTTAGAATAAAATGTTTACATCTCTACTGCAAGAAAAATGGGATTTATAAATCGTCCCTCTCTCTATTACTCATGCACTCTAACTTGCTAAGGAAACTCTGTAGAGTTCACTTGAACTTTTTTTTTTAACCTCATTTGTTGTTAAATTGCATGTTTATGGACTGAAGTATAAAGTATTGTATCTTAATGTCAAACAATAACAAAGTTGTAATAGTAGAGAGAGAAATAGTGCATGTACAATCTAGAAAACGGAAGGGGTAACGCTCCACAGGTATTTTCAGACTGGGAATTAGTGATTTGTGTTCATTTGTAATTTCAGCACCTGATTTATTAGAGTGAAAGGGCAGCACACAGATAATTGTGTGTTGCGCTTTACTAAATCTGGTGCCGAAATTACCTGACGCAAACGGTAAACTAACGACTGTCACCATTGCAAATAAATGCACATCTCTATTTGGAATTCATTCAAGTGCAAAACAGGCTTATGCTACTCAAATCAACGGTATAAAAGGGACATGTCAGTCTTGCAGCAAGAAGCTGTAGGGTACTAATGACTATGCTTCCAGGTTTAGCTAATCAAATGAAATACATTTTATCTTTGCCATTAAAAAGAGTATATGTGAACTTTTTTTTTTTACGGTTAGTGAAAATAGTTAAATCTGTGCCTATAGTAATGCAATGTTATACCAGCCCACTGGGATGAATTTTAAACATCCTATCAGTGTGTGTGTCATATGACTTGAAGTCCAACTCTTTGAAGGCTCTTAGGGAGCCTATGTAGAGAGTGGGTGGGACTGCTCTCTATGCCACAGCCCAGCCAAAAGAGTAAATGAATGGTGTGGAGTAACAGAAGATACTAAGTAGAATTATAAATCTTGTATTATAAAATATATTAACACTATTAAAAAATTAATTATCCTATTTTGCTTGTACACAAATGTATTTTTCATTGCAACATTCTTAAAGTCTGAAATTTATTGTCACTTTAACCATAACTTCCCGATTATCTCTGATTTTTGCAGAAGTGTTCATAGTGCAATGTCTTCATGGTAAAAAGATTTACTATTTTTATCTACAGTGTTAAAGGGATATTGCTCTTATTCATTACATTACTTTATTGCTTCTAGCTAACCACTGCATGCAATGTAGACCCTGAGCAGACAACTGCTGGCAAATGAAAGAATACTTGTGACTTGTACTCCCGCTTGTCTCATTGGCAGTTTCCTGTTTTGTAGCTGCTGTGCTTGTGGTTTCTGAGCATGACATTACTTAGGGTTGGCACCTTAAAGGGCCATAATACCCAAATGTTTAAACACTTGAAAGTTATGCAGTATAGCTGTAAAAAGCTGACTAGAACATATCACCTGAACATCTCTATGTAAAAAAGAAAGTTTTTACCTCAAAAGTTTCTCAGTAGCCACATCCCATTGTAAAGGACTTCTAAGCAACAAATCAGTATGCCTGTCCCGGGACAGCGGAAGGAGCGAGCTTTTGTGCACACTCATCTTATTTCCCTTTTCAGTGTAAGGAAGTTTAGAATGAAATCTCATGAGAGTTGAGTTAAATCTCATGAGATCACAGTAAAAGAGTTCATGACCTAAGCACTGCTGATGCTGATTGGCTGCTGTTCATTTCTTCATTTTTTTTATTTTTTTTTTACCTGCAGCTAAGCAGCAGCTGAGTATAACTTTTTACACAGAACTTACTCTGCTGAGCTGAGGAAATTGTGAGGTAAAATATCTTCCTTTTTTACAGAGACTCAGGTGATATTTTCCTGTCAGCTTTTTACAGTTATACTGCATCAGTTTCAAGTGATTTAGCATATGAGTATTATGTCCCTTTAAAGGGACATAACACTTTGAGATGGTAATATAAAATGATAAATTGTATATATAAAACAACTCTGCAATATACTTTCATTATTTATTTTGTCCTCTTTGCCTGTAATTCCATTCTGAAATTGTGAGCTTTTCAGTTCCTGTTAGAAATGGAAGTGCAGAACACTGTTAAATCCAGTACAACTATTGGCTGCACACTCTAGTGACTTATTTATAACTGTCCCTAATTGGCCACAGCAGAGAAGGTAACACAAGTTACAACATGGCAGCTCCCAGTATTTTATAGACACTAAAACTTTACACTTATTTTGTCACTTTTTAAACAACTAATGAAACTTTAAAAAATACATCTACATGTTACTCATGGACTAATCTTTTCTTTGAATGCATCATTCTATCTAGCGTGTATTTAGTGTTTAATGTCCCTTTAAGTTCAGCCCAAACCCTAACACTCCTGTGCCGTGCACAGCACACTGTATAAAAGCACATAAACACAAACTCACACATAGCTATTCACACTCTATATATCTCTCACACACGCACACTCACTCTCACGCTGAAAGACGCTGACAAACTCCCACACGCAAGAGACTTAAAGGGACATTCCAGCCAAAATTGCAATCCACATGGATGCATTTCAGTTTTGAATAGAAGCATTTTTCTAATATACATGCATTAGCAAAAATGTTTCTAATAAAAGCTATAGCTGTTTCAAAAGTGTATTTAAGTATGCACCAGCATTTTATACACAGCACTCGCTTAGAGAACCTAAGGTGCTTTTATTATATGGTAATGACTCAATTTGTTAAAGTGAATGTCAATTTTGATGCTAAAGTGCCCGGTTATTAAAAATTTGATTAAAAACAGGGGCACTTTAATTCATCAAAATTTACATTTCACTCATGTTGAGAAAAAAAACTTGCCTTTTAATCTTCACAGCAGCTCCAGCTTCCTCCGCCCGTAGCAAAGCCTCTTCCTGGGTCTAAAATGAGGAATCCTGCTTCCTCCAATCACGGCGTTGAATCAGACTCTGATTCCCCCGGGGGGGGTAAGCCGTGATTGGAATATTACCTATCCATCATTTCTGACGTCAGAAATGGCTTGCAACGACCAGAGGAAGCTGGAGCTGCTGTGAAGATTAAAAGGTAAGTTGTTTTTTTTTTGTTTCTTTTCTCTCAACAGGAGGGAAATGTAAATTTTGATAAATTAAAGTGCCACTGTTTTTAATTGAATTTTTAAAAAACGGGCACTTAAGCATCAAAATTGACATTCACTTTAATTCCTGACATGATACAAGCCCCACTGGCGCTTTGAGCAACTGGAGTATTTACAATGCTGGTGCACTGAGACTATCCAGCTAGTCTTAACATGCACGTGCAGAAAAACACATTAACACTATAAAATGGTGATAACTTTTTCTAGACGCATTTTAGCCAATACATGTATATTGCAAATATGTTTGTATTCAAAGATGTAATTGATCTCTGCATTTTAATTTTGACCGGAATGTCTCTAAGTGTAGGCATATGCAGTATGTTAAATAACACAGGAAAAATGGGTCCTGAATACCAACAATCCTATATCCGTATCAATTCAAGCACAATTCGTCTCATTCATACAATGCAAGTAAGACAAGTGTGTGTGGGCTTTCAAATAGAAAGACCTTTTAGGCACACACTTCCTAGTGCTAAATATCAGTGCATATAGATAGACCAAAAAAAAGTGGAAAAATATAAAACTTAACCTTAAATTCACCCAGATTCTAAATGGGTATCCAAATACTAAAAAGATAGATAATGCCTTTACTATCCATTACCCAGCTTTGCACAACAAACATTGTTATATTAATGCACTTTGTAATTGCTTAGAAACAGGCAGACATTTAGAGGTTTAAATGTTAGACAGCCTATCACATGCTTTTTTTTATTTGTTGTGTTTTTTTTGTTTTGTTTTTTACAAAAGGAGACTGCTAGTTCATGTGAGCCATATAGATAATATTGTGCTTACGCCCGTGGAGTTATGAGTAATTGGCTATAATGCAAGTCAATAGGTAATAGCCATGTGATCTGGGGGCTGTCAAGAGGCTTAGATACAAGGTAATCACAGAGGTAAAAAGTGTATTAATATAACTGTTGATTTTGCAAAACTGGGGAATGGGTAATAAAGGGATTATCTATCTTTTTATCACTAGTCCACTTCAAGAGGGTAACTGGGCTAAGACTGAAAAGCCGATTGTAGCACAATCTCCGGGTAAAAAAGATCCCTATAGTAATTACCACTATGATTAGATGAGTAATTATTAGGCTTAAAGGGACAGTCTAGTCAAAATGAAACTTTCATTTTTCAGATAGGAAATGTAATTTTAAACAACCTTTCAATTTACTTTTATCATCAAATGTTCTTGGTTCTCTTGGTATTCTTAGTTGAAAGCTAAACCTAGGTAGGCTTTCATATTAATTTCTAAGCCCTTAAAGGCTGTCTCTTATCTGAATGCTTTTTTTTATTTTGCTTTTCACAACAGGAGACTGCTAGTTCATGTGAGCCATATAGATAACATTGCGCTCACGCCCGAGAAGTTATTTAAGAGTCAGCACAACACAGCACTAATTGACTAAAATGCAAGTCAATAGATAATACAGTCATGTGATCGGGCGCTGTAAGAAGAGGTTTAGATACAAGGTGATCACAGAGGTAAAAAGTGTAGTAATATAACTGTTGGTTATGCAAAACTGGGGAATGGGTAATAAAGGGATTAGCTATCTTTTTAAACAATAAAAATTCTAGTGTAGACTGTCCCTTTAACATATATATATATATATATATATATATATATATATATATATATATATATATATATATATATATATATATATATATATACACACACATACTCTAACAGAATGGATTACCACAATTATTGTCACAAAAAGGTTCAAGGGGTACAGTCTTACTTCAGATGGATACTAGTGTGACCAAAATATAACAAAACATTAAAGTGCACACAAATCATTCAGACACACGCCTGACGGCCGTTTTGCCGGGACCTTTTCAAGGCCCATTTTGATCACATTAGTAGCCATCCGGAGTAAGACTGTAGCCCTTGCAACTTTTTGCGGTAATTCATTCTGTGAGAGTATATTTGTGTTAAGCCCAATATTTACCCACATTTGTGGGGCTCACCTAATCATAGTAGTAATTACTTTAGGGGTCTCTTTTACTCGCAGGGTGTGCTACAATGGGTTTTTCAGTTGTAGACCAGTTAGCCCCTGAAGTGGACTAGTTACTGAATTTTGAAATTTTTTCCACTTTGATGGAGTATTGATTGCCATTGTTTTTAGACACCTCAGCAGTTAGAATCTGGGTGAATGAAAGGTGTGTTGTTGTTTTTTTGTGGTCTCGTCTATAGGTACAATTTGCACTGCTACTTAGTGCCTAAAAGGCGTCTCTTTTTTCTTTTTGTTATGTGCAGTATGTTGCAAATGCACAATCTCGCCTTTTCTGGCTGTGGCTGCTTCCCCACTAATCCCGGACAATTGCTTATCTGGGCCTGACTCGGCTTCAAAGCTAGACACACAAATGGAAACAAACTGTCAGGGTCATTCCCAGACAGGTGGCAACCCTACCTGTCTGTTCAACCTCTTTCTGTTGATTAAACACACAGTTGTGTAGGTGAATAATGCAAACACATCTCTAACAATGGAGAGCATGTCATTTTTGCAGTAGAATATCCCCTATAAATAAATAAAGTAAAAAAAATAAATTATATATATATATCTGATTTCTGTACTTTTTTTATACTGGGCCTAAAAGTTCCATGTTGACCCCCCCCCATGTCTGTTCATATACTTCCATGTTACATTTATATTAGTCATTTTTAACACCTTCCACTTCTGTCCCACAGCTGTGCAAGAGGAGCGTCAGAGAGGGAGGGAACGTGACGGCGAGGCAGAGTACAGTGGTGCAATAAATGAGGAGATGCCCGTGGAGAAAATCCTCGAGGCCGAACTGGCTGTTGAGCAGAAGAGTGACCAGAGCCTCGAAGGGGGCGGATCTGTGAGTAATGCACTTTGGTAGGGTGATTAAAAAGTTAATTGAAGTCACTTTATTTAACATATATGCAGGACAAACAAAGTTACTAAAATTTGGATTTTGGAGGGGTGGGTATGTCACAGCCACTCTCATATTCTCTCATATATCCCAACACTAGATTAAAAACATACATAGGCCAGGGTACCAGAGGTTGTATATTTGTTCAATGTAACTTAGAACAGTAGACCATACATTCATGCAGCAGGTACTGCTATGCGCTCAAAGGAGTCCTGCCTGCCTGAAAGCTTCGTGGGGGTTACCCAGCCTGTCGATTTCCCTGTTCATTACTATGTAATCACTTATGGCTCACACATTAGAGGTAATACTATAGTATATTTTGCCTTTAGTGTGCAGTGCAGTGGTTGGGTTCGGACTGTAGTGAAGCAAGAATGGGGGGGGTGTGCATTTTATTCTCAGACCAAGGAAGCACATTATCAGTGCAAATTCTTGAGTCGACCCTAGTACTGGGACACACCACTTGAAAAGCCTCATGAATGTTGTTTGTTTTACTTTGCTACTTATCAGGGAGAGAGATCCTGCACGTATCAACCAATCATTTTATAGCATGCAAGAGGGTCCAAGCTCTGCATTCTGGGAGGAGTGGAAATATTACAAGATTCAGAGTTAAACTATAGGAAACTCGGACAAAATAAATAAAACGCTTTGCAAATTTTTTTAATAAAATGTATAATTCAACATTTTATGGAGAATTAATTTTTCAGTTTAATGTCTCTTTAATAATAAAAAGTTTGTAGCTAAAGCTCTGCTCAGTTAGTATAAGCTTTACATATATTTGGTCAACTTTGTTGTTCACTGTACAGAGGCCATTCAAAATAACTTTATTAACCCACTTCCCCCTTTGTTCATATCTACAGCCCAGTGACCCAGTCACTAACATCTGTCAGGCCGCCGACAAACAGCTCTTCACGCTTGTTGAGTGGGCCAAGAGAATCCCTCACTTCTCCGAGCTGCTGCTGGATGATCAGGTTATTCTCCTCCGAGCTGGTAAGAGACTTTTCACCACCTTCTTGTTCTTTATTTGATATTTCCTGTTTTACCACTTCTCAGTTATTTCTCTGTTTAGACAGCCTTATCACTATGTTTGTTTCCTTGGTTGTCACATACAACCCTTTGTTGCGTTGTTCTTGTTGACCAAGTACACTTTCTGTTTAAAGGACAAATTCCTTTTTGCATTATACTCTTTTTATGGGACCTTTTGTAGAGCAAAAATTAACCCAGATGTACTGCTGCTGAATGTCTCTCCGGCTGTTTCTGCTGACTGCCAGGGGCTCTCTGTGGCTCCTGGGTGGTATTTTTAATGGACCATTAAACTTGACATTTCAACAACATATAAAATGTTTAATTATTGCAATATACAGTCATTATATATTTTGCTGTAAAATACATCTAAAATTGTGATTGTTTCACTTTCTCTCGGAGGTTTGGGTTAATCCTTTTAGGCAATTTATGTGAGCTTTTGTTTACATCCCCCTCCCCCCTAAGATTCTCAGCAGTCACATGTTTGTAAAAGGTAGGTTATCCGTTTTGCATCAATAATCATGATGGGAGAATCATTCTTTGCAATAGCAACTAAGTTGAATCAGTGCTATTCCACCTTAAGTGAAGCAATAAGGGCAGGATACCCCAGTCTCTCAACTGCACATGTGCAAACGGAGTTTGTGCTATATCTGAATATTAGTTTGTGATTGGTTAGCAGGGGCTCTTTTGTTATGGGGGACAGTGAAATGGGTGAAATGAATAAACCTAAAACAATATACTTATTTCACAAAATAAAGCTGCATTGCAAACATAATCTCAGTTATGAAGGTTCAAAATCATGTAGTTTACAATTTGTGTTTAGTTTTAATTGTGTGTTTGCAAACTTTTAATTGTGTGTAACACCCCTTTGCTGGGGTGGGGGTACACACATAGACTTGCATGGATGGCTATTTTAAAGTGACATGCTTTAAGGAATTGGGAACATGCAGACTTTTGCATTAATACGTCCCTTTAAACATTCTTGTTAACTATGGCTTAATCAAAAAAGCACCTTAGATAAGCTTATGTAATGTAAGTTAATATATGAGTGCGTACTCATGCTTGCAAGAGCAGTGATGTGTAATTATTATTTAGCCATTAAATGTGACCGTATTTGAACAATGCGCATAACCATTGTCTTACTTTTTTTTTTTTTTATGTTTATATTGAATGGAAAATATTAATGTATGCGTGTCATATTTGTCAGGATGGAATGAACTCTTGATTGCTTCATTCTCTCATCGCTCGATCTCTGTTAAAGATGGGATTTTATTGGCCACTGGGCTTCATGTTCATCGCAACAGTGCTCACAGCGCAGGAGTGGGGGCCATATTTGACAGGTACGCCATTAAAACTAATGGAACAGATTAACTGCTGTGTATGGTTAACATTAGGCCTAATGCACATGCCTAGTTAAAGGGACAGTCTAGTCAAAATTAAACTTTCATGATTCAAATAGGGCACTCAATTTTTAACAACTTTCCAATTTACTTTTATTATCAAATTTACTTTGTACTCTTGGTATTCCTAGCTGAAAACTAAACCTATTTAGGTTCATATGCTAATTTGTAAGCCATTGAAGGCCGTCTCTTATCTGAATTTTTTTTACAGCTAGAGTTATTTATGAGTCAGCACTGATTGGCTAAAATATGTCTATCAAAAGAACTGAAATAAGGGTCAGTCTGCAGATGCTTAGATACAAGGTAATCGCAGGGGTAAAAAGTATATTTAAATATAACTGTGTTGGTTATGCAAAAACTGGGAATGGGTAATAAAGGGATTATCTTTTCTTTCATGTAATTGGCAAGAGTCCATGAGCTAGTGACGTATTGGATATACATTCCTACCAGGAGGGGCAAAGTTTCCCAAACCTCAAAATGCCTATAAATACACACCACACCCACAATTCAGTTTTTACAAACTTTGCCTCCTATGGAGGTGGGGAAGTAAGTTTATGCTAGATTTCTACGTTGATATTCGCTTCTCAGCATGCTGAAGCCCAGGTTCCTCTCAGAGTGCAGTGAATGACAGAGGTATGTGAAGGGAGTATTACCTATTGAATGCAATGGTCATCCTAACGGGGATCTATTTCATAGGTTCTCTGTTATCGGTCGTAGAGATTCTTCTCCTACCTCCCTTTTCAGATCGACGATATACTCTTATATACCATTACCTCTACTGATTCTTGTTTCAGTACTAGTTTGGCTATCTGCTATATGTAGAGGAGTGTCTTTTGGTAAGTATGTTTCTTCTGTTAAGTGTGATCAGTCCACGGGTCATCATTACTTCTGGGATATTAACTCCTCCCCAACAGGAAGTGCAAGAGGATTCACCCAGCAGAGCTGCATATAGCTCCTCCCCTCTACGTCACTCCCAGTCATTCTCTTGCACCCAACGACTAGATAGGAGGTGTGAGAGGGCTATGGTGATTATACTTAGTTTTATATCTTCAATCAAAAGTTTGTTATTTTAAAATAGCACCGGAGTGTGTTATTACCTCTCTGGCAGAGTTTGAAGAAGAATCTACCAGAGTTTTTGCTATGATTTTAGCCGGAGTAGTTGAGATCATATTGCTGTTTCTCGGCCATCTGAGGAGAGGTAATCTTCAGATCAGGGGACAGCGGGCAGATGAATCTGCATAGAGGTATGTAGCAGCTTTTATTTTCTGACAATGGAATTGATGAGAAAATCCTGCCATACCGATATAATGTCATGTATGTATACTTTACACTTCAGAGAATTACACTGTAAGAAGTACATAAAACTGTTTAATAACTAGAAATTATGTTTAACGTTTTTGCTGGAATGTAAAATCGTTTTCATTTGCTGAGGTACTGAGTGAATAAATGTTTGGGCACCATTTTTCCACTTGGCAGTTGCTTAAATCTGTTTTTTTCTGTCAGTTTCTGTTCTCCCTCACTGCTGTGTGTGAGGGGGAGGGGCGGTTTTGGCGCCTTTTTCTATGCATCAGTTATTTCAGTCAGCAGCTCATTGTATTTCCTGCATGATCCGGTTCATCTCTACAGAACTCAGGGGTCTTCAAACTTATTTTGAGGGAGGTAATTTCTCTCAGCAGAGCTGTGAGAATTATAGTTTGACTGAAATAAAAACTTTTATTCTGTAATTTGTTTCCTGCTTTCAGAAATTGTTATCTTTGTTAATGGGATTAAACCTTTGCTAAAGTTGTGTTGTTTACAAGGATTGAGGCTATAACTGTTTCAATTTATTAATTTTCAACTGTCATAGATTTTCTGTGCTTCTTAAAGGCACAGTACGTTTTTAATTGAATTGTATTCCAAGTTGCAAGTTTATTTGCTAGTGTGTTAAACATGTCTGATTCAGAGGATGATATCTGTGTCATTTGTTGCAATGCCAAAGTGGAGCCCAATAGAAATTTATGTACTAACTGTATTGATGCTATTTTAAATAAAAGTCAATCTGTACAAATTGAACAAATTTCACCAAACAACGAGGGGAGAGTTATGCCGACTAACTCGCCTCACGTGCCAGTACCTGCATCTCCCGCTCGGGAGGTGCGTGATATTGTAGCGCCGAGTACATCTGGCCGGCCATTACAAATCACATTACAGGATATGGCTTCTGTTATGACTGAAGTTTTGGCTAAATTACCAGAACTAAGGGGTAAGCGTGATCACTCTGGGGTGAGAACAGAGTGCGCTGATAATATTAGGGCCATGTCAGATACTGCGTCACAGGTTGCAGAACATGAGGACGGAGAACTTCATTCTGTGGGTGACGGTTCTGATCCAAACAGACTGGATTCAGATATTTCAAATTTTAAATTTAAACTGGAAAACCTCCGTGTATTACTAGGGGAGGTGTTAGCGGCTCTGAATGATTGTAACACAGTTGCAATACCAGAGAAAATGTGTAGGTTGGATAAATATTTTGCGGTACCGACGAGTACTGAGGTTTTTCCTATACCTAAGAGAATTACTGAAATTGTTTCTAAGGAGTGGGATAGACCCGGTGTGCCGTTCTCACCCCCTCCGATATTTAGAAAAATGTTTCCAATAGACGCCACCACACGGGACTTATGGCAAACGGTCCCTAAGGTAGAGGGAGCAGTTTCTACTTTAGCTAAGCGTACCACTATCCCGGTGGAGGATAGCTGTGCCTTTTCAGATCCAATGGATAAAAAATTAGAGGGTTACCTTAAGAAAATGTTTGTTCAACAAGGTTTTATATTGCAACCCCTTGCATGCATTGCGCCGATCACGGCTGCAGCGGCGTTCTGGATTGAGTCTCTGGAAGAGAACATTAGTTCAGCTACTCTGGACGACATTACGGACAGGCTTAGAGTCCTTAAACTAGCTAATTCATTCATTTCGGAGGCCGTAGTACATCTAACTAAACTTACGGCGAAGAATTCAGGATTCGCCATTCAGGCACGCAGGGCGCTGTGGCTAAAATCCTGGTCAGCTGATGTTACTTCTAAGTCTAAATTGCTTAATATACCTTTCAAAGGGCAGACCTTATTCGGGCCCGGGTTGAAAGAGATTATCGCTGACATTACAGGAGGTAAAGGCCATGCCCTGCCTCAGGACAAAGCCAAAACTAAGACTAGACAGTCTAATTTTCGTTCCTTTCGTAATTTCAAAGCAGGAGCAGCATCAACTTCCTCTGCACCAAAACAGGAAGGAGCTGTTGCTCGCTACAGACAAGGCTGGAAACCTAACCAGTCCTGGAACAAGGGCAAGCAGACCAGGAAACCTACTGCTGCCCCTAAAACGTCATGAATTGAGGGCCCCCGATCCGGGATCGGATCTAGTGGGGGGCAGGCTTTCTCTCTTCGCCCAGGCTTGGGCAAGAGATGTCCAGGATCCCTGGGCGCTAGAAATAATATCTCAGGGATACCTTCTGGACTTCAAATCCTCTCCTCCAAGAGAGAGATTTCATCTGTCAAGGTTGTCAACAATCCAGACAAAGAAAGAGGCGTTTCTACGCTGCGTACAAGAGCTCTTGTTAATGGGAGTAATCCACCCAGTTCCACGATCGGAACAGGGACAGGGGTTTTACTCAAATCTGTTTGTGGTTCCCAAAAAAGAGGGAACTTTCAGACCAATCCTGGACTTAAAGATCCTAAACAAATTTCTAAGAGTTCCATCGTTCAAGATGGAAACTATTCGAACAATTTTGCCCATGATCCAAGAGGGTCAGTACATGACCACAGTGGATTTAAAGGATGCTTACCTTCACATACCGATTCACAGAAATCATTACCGGTATCTAAGGTTTGCCTTTCTAGACAGGCATTACCAATTTGTAGCTCTTCCATTCGGATTGGCTACGGCTCCAAGAATCTTCACAAAGGTTCTGGGCACTCTTCTGGCGGTACTAAGACCGCGAGGAATTTCAGTAGCTCCGTACCTAGACGACATACTGATACAAGCTTCAAGCTTTCAAACTGCCAAATCTCATACAGAGTTAGTACTGGCATTTCTAAGGTCACATGGATGGAAGGTGAACGAAAAGAAAAGTTCACTCGTTCCACTCACAAGAGTTCCCTTCCTGGGGACTCTTATAGATTCTGTAAAAATGAAGATTTACCTGACAGAGGACAGGTTAACAAGACTTCAAAGTGCTTGCCGCACCCTTCATTCCATTCAACACCCGTCAGTGGCTCAATGCATGGAGGTAATCGGCTTAATGGTAGCGGCAATGGACATAGTACCCTTTGCTCGCCTACACCTCAGACCACTGCAACTGTGCATGCTAAGTCAGTGGAATGGGGATTACTCAGACTTATCCCCTTCTCTGAATCTGGATCAAGAGACCAGAAATTCTCTTCTTTGGTGGCTTTCTCGGCCACATCTGTCCAGGGGGATGCCATTCAGCAGACAAGACTGGACAATTGTAACAACAGACGCCAGCCTTCTAGGTTGGGGTGCCGTCTGGAATTCTCTGAAAGCTCAGGGACAATGGAGTCAGGAGGAGAGTCTCCTGCCAATAAACATTCTGGAATTGAGAGCAGTTCTCAATGCCCTCCTGGCTTGGCCCCAGTTGACAACGCGGGGTTTCATCAGGTTTCAGTCGGACAACATCACGACTGTACCTTACATCAACCATCAGGGAGGGACACGAAGCTCCCTAGCTATGATGGAAGTATCAAAGATAATTCGCTGGGCAGAGTCTCACTCTTGCCACCTGTCAGCAATCCACATCCCGGGAGTGGAGAACTGGGAGGCGGATTTCTTAAGTCGTCAGACTTTTCATCCGGGGGAGTGGGAACTTCATCCGGAGGTCTTTGCCCAAATACTTCGACGTTGGGGCAAACCGGAGATAGATCTCATGGCGTCTCGACAGAACGCCAAGCTTCCTCGTTACGGGTCCAGATCCAGGGATCCAGAAGCAGTCCTGATAGATGCCCTGACAGCACCTTGGGACTTCAGGATGGCTTACGTGTTTCCACCCTTCCCGATGCTTCCTCGATTGATTGCCAGAATCAAACAAGAGAGAGCATCAGTGATTCTAATAGCACCTGCGTGGCCACGCAGGACTTGGTATGCAGATCTGGTGGACATGTCATCCTGTCCACCTTGGTCTCTACCTCTGAAACAGGACCTTCTGATTCAGGGTCCCTTCAAACATCAAAGTCTAACTTCTCTGAAGCTGACTGCTTGGAAATTGAACGCTTGATTTTATCAAGACGTGGGTTTTCTGAGTCAGTTATTGATACCTTAATACAGGCTAGGAAACCTGTTACCAGAAAAGATTTACCATAAGATATGGCGTAAATACCTATATTGGTGTGAATCCAAAGGTTACTCTTGGAGTAAGGTTAGGATTCCTAGGATATTGTCTTTTCTACAAGAAGGTTTAGAAAAGGGTTTATCCGCTAGTTCATTAAAGGGACAGATCTCAGCTCTGTCCATTCTGTTACACAAACGTCTGTCAGAAATTCCTGACGTCCAGGCTTTTTGTCAGGCTTTGGCCAGGATTAAGCCTGTGTTTAAAACGGTTGCTCCACCATGGAGTTTAAACCTTGTTCTTAATGTTTTACAGGGCGTTCCATTTGAACCCCTTCATTCCATTGATATAAAGTTGTTATCTTGGAAAGTTCTATTTTTAATGGCTATTTCCTCGGCTCGAAGAGTCTCTGAGTTATCAGCCTTACATTGTGATTCTCCTTATTTGATTTTTCATTCGGATAAGGTAGTTCTGCGTACTAAACCTGGGTTCTTACCTAAGGTAGTTACTAACAGGAATATCAATCAAGAGATTGTTGTTCCTTCTTTATGCCCAAATCCTTCTTCGAAGAAGGAACGTCTACTGCACAACCTGGATGTAGTCCGTGCTCTAAAATTTTACTTACAGGCAACTAAGGAATTTCGACAAACGTCTTCTCTGTTTGTCGTTTACTCTGGGCAGAGGAGAGGTCAAAAAGCTTCTGCTACCTCTCTTTCTTTTTGGCTTCGTAGCATAATTCGTTTAGCTTATGAGACTGCTGGACAGCAGCCTCCTGAAAGGATTACAGCTCATTCCACTAGAGCTGTGGCTTCTACTTGGGCCTTTAAGAATGAGGCCTCTGTTGAACAGATTTGCAAGGCTGCAACTTGGTCTTCGCTTCATACTTTTTCCAAATTTTACAAATTTGACACTTTTGCTTCATCGGAGGCTATTTTTGGGAGAAAGGTTCTTCAGGCAGTGGTTCCTTCTGTATAAAGAGCCTGCCTATCCCTCCCGTCATCCGTGTACTTTTGCTTTGGTATAGGTATCCCAGAAGTAATGATGACCCGTGGACTGATCACACTTAACAGAAGAAAACATAATTTATGCTTACCTGATAAATTCCTTTCTTCTGTAGTGTGATCAGTCCACGGCCCGCCCTGTTTTAAGGCAGGTAATATTTTTTAATTTATACTCCAGTCACCACTTCACCCTTGGCTTTTCCTTTCTCGTTGGTCCTTGGTCGAATGACTGGGAGTGACGTAGAGGGGAGGAGCTATATGCAGCTCTGCTGGGTGAATCCTCTTGCACTTCCTGTTGGGGAGGAGTTAATATCCCAGAAGTAATGATGACCCGTGGACTGATCACACTACAGAAGAAAGGAATTTATCAGGTAAGCATAAATTATGTTTTTCTTTTATTTTAAGACACTCTCAGCTATGGTTTGGAACTTTATATGTAAAGTTCTAAATATGTTTTTATACTTATATTTGCCATGATTCAGGTTAATCAGTATTTCTCTTGTTAAGTGTATCCAGTCCACGGATCATCCATTACTTATGGGATATTCTCCTTCCCAACAGGAAGTTGCAAGAGGATCACCCCAGCAGAGCTGCTATATAGCTCCTCCCCTAACTGCCATATCCAGTCATTCTCTTGCAACCCTCAACATAGATGGAGGTCGTGAGAGGAGTGTGGTGTTTTATACTTAATTATTTCTTCAATCAAAAGTTTGTTATTTTTAAATGGCACCGGAGTGTGCTGTTTTTTTCTCAGGCAGTATTTGGAAGAAGAATCTGCCTGTGTTTTCTATGATCTTAGCAGAAGTAACTAAGATCCACTGGCTGTTCTCGCACATTCTGAGGAGTGGGGTAACTTCAGAAAGGGAATAGCGTGCGGGGTCTCCTGCAAATAAGGTATGTGCAGTAAAATATTTTTCTAAGGAATGGAATTGACTAAGAAAATACTGCTGATACCGATGTAATGTAAGTACAGCCTTAAATGCAGTGAAAGCGACTGGTATCAGGCTGATTAATGTATATGCAGTAAAGTAATTTTCTAAGGAATGGAATTTGACTAAGAAAATGCTATTAATACTGAAGTAATGTAATAAGCCTTAAAATGCAGTAGAAGGACTGGTATCAGGCTTATCAATAGAGATACATACTCTTTAAAAAAGGATGTTTAAAACGTTTGCTGGCATGTTTAATCGTTTTTTGAGGTACATTGGTGATAAAACTTATTGGGGCATAATTTTTTCCACATGGCTGACTTATTTTCTGCATAGAAACAGTTAACTGAGGCTTCCCACTGTTGTAATAATGAGTGGGAGGGGCCTATTTTAGCGCTTTTTTGCGCAGTTAAAATTACAAAATGAATCATCCAGATTCCCTCAGCAGTCCCATGAATACAACATGACATCTCTAAAGGGCTAAAAAGACTTCCAAAATCGTTTATAGGGAAGGTAATCCACAGCTCAGTGTCTGTTAAAAAACGTCTGTCGTTTTTTTTATCTGTTTATTGCATTAAGGGGTTAATCATCCATTTGCAAGTGGGTGCAATGCTCTGCTGACTTGTTACATACACTGTAAAAATTTTGTTAGTGTAACTGCCTTTTTTCACTGTTATTTCAAATTTTGTCAATTTGTTTCTCTTAAAGGCACAGTAACGTTTTTTATGTTGCTTGTTAACTTGCTTTAAAGTGTTTTCCAAGCTTGCTAGTCTCATTGCTAGTCTGTACAAACATGTCTGAAACAGAGGATACTTGTTCATTATGTTTAAAAGCCATGGTGGAGCCCCATAGGAGAATGTGTACTGAATGTATTGATTTCACCTTAAACAGTAAAGATCAGTCTTTATCTATAAAAGAATTGTCACCAGAGGGGTCTGTCGAGGGGGAAGTTATGCCGACTAACTCTCCCCACGTGTCGGACCCTTCGCCTCCCGCTCAAGGGACGCACGCTAATATGGCGCCAAGTACATCAGGGACGCCCATAGCGATTACTTTGCAGGACATGGCTGCAATCATGAATAATACCCTGTCAGAGGTATTATCCAGATTGCCTGAATTGAGAGGCAAGCGCGATAGCTCTGGGGTTAGACGAGTTACAGAGCGCGTAGATGCTGTAGAGCCATGTCTGATACTGCGTCACAATATGCAGAACCTGAGGACGGAGAGCTTCAGTCTGTGGGTGACGTCTCTGATTCGGGGAGACCTGATTCAGAGATTTCTAATTCTAAATTTAAGCTTGAGAACCTCCGTGTATTGCTTGGGGAGGTATTAGCTGCCCTGAATGACTGTGACACAATTGCAGTGCCAGAGAAATTGTGTAGGCTGGATAAATACTATGCAGTGCCGGTGAGTACTGATGTTTTTCCAATACCTAAAAGGCTTACAGAAATTATTAGTAAGGAATGGGATAGGCCCGGTGTGTCCTTTTCCCCACCTCCTATATTTAGAAAAATGTTTCCAATAGATGCCACTACACGGGACTTATGGCAGACTGTCCCTAAGGTGGAGGGAGCAGTTTCTACTTTAGCAAAGCGTACCACTATCCCGGTTGAGGACAGTTGTGCTTTTTCAGATCCAATGGATAAAAAATTGGAGGGTTACCTTAAGAAAATGTTTATTCAACAAGGTTTTATTTTACAGCCACTTGCATGCATTGCGCCTGTCACTGCTGCGGCGGCATTCTGGTTTGAGGCCCTGGAAGAGGCCATCCATACAGCTCCGTTGACTGAAATTGTTGACAAGCTTAGAACTCTTAAGCTAGCTAACTCATTTGTTTCTGATGCCATTGTTCATTTGACTAAACTAACGGCTAAGAATTCAGGATTCGCCACCCAGGCGCGTAGAGCGCTATGGCTCAAATCCTGGTCAGCTGATGTGACTTCAAAGTCTAAATTACTCAACATTCCTTTCAAGGGGCAGACCTTATTCGGGCCTGGTTTGAAAGAAATTATTGCTGACATTACCGGAGGTAAGGGTCATACCCTTCCGCAGGACAGGGCCAAATCAAAGGCCAAACAGTCTAATTTTCGTGCCTTTCGAAATTCCAAGGCAGGTGCAGCATCAACTTCCTCCGCTTCAAGACAAGAGGAACTTTTGCTCAATCTAAGCAGGCCTGGAAACCTAACCAGTCCGGGAACAAAGGAAAGCAGGCCAGAAAGCCTGCTGCTGCCTCTAAGACAGCATGAAGGAACGGCCCCCTATCCGGCGACGGATCTAGTAGGGGGCAGACTTTTTCTCTACGCCCAGGCATGGGCAAGAGATGTTCAGGATCCCTGGGCGTTGGAGATCATATCTCAGGGATATCTTCTGGACTTCAAAGCTTCCCCTCCACAAGGGAGATTTCGTCTTTCAAGGTTATCTGCAAATCAGATAAAGAAAGAGGCATTCCTACGCTGTGTGCAAGACCTCCTAGTAATGGGAGTGATCCATCCAGTTCCGCGGACGGAACAAGGACAGGGTTTTTATTCAAATCTGTTTATGGTTCCCAAAAAAGAGGGAACCCTCAGACCAATTTTGGATCTAAAGATCTTAAGCAAATTCCTCAGAGTTCCAGCTTTCAAAATGGAAACTATTCGGACCATCCTACCCATGATCCAAGAGGGTCAGTACATGACCACAGTGGACTTAAAGGATGCCTACCTTCACATACCGATTCACAAAGATCATCATCGGTTTCTAAGGTTTGCCTTTCTGGACAGGCATTACCAATTTGTAGCTCTTTCCTTCGGGTTGGCTATAGCCCCGAGAATCTTTACGAAGGTTCTGGGCTCACTTCTGGCGGTTCTAAGACCGCGAGGCATAGCGGTGACTCCGTATCTAGACGACATCCTGGTACAGGCGTCAAGCCTTCAAATTGCCAAGTCTCATTCAGAGATGGTTCTGACATTTCTGAGTTCGCACGGGTGGAAAGTGAACGAGGAAAAGAGTTCTCTATCCCCACTCACAAGAGTCTACTTCTTAGG
Source organism: Bombina bombina (assembly GCF_027579735.1). Lineage (NCBI taxonomy): Eukaryota > Metazoa > Chordata > Amphibia > Anura > Bombinatoridae > Bombina > Bombina bombina. Next base: position 558,677,993 of record NC_069505.1, read on the forward strand.
GACTCTTATAGATTCTGTAGAGATGAAAATTTACCTGACGGTGGCCAGGTTATCAAAGCTTCTAAATGCTTGCCGTATTCTTCATTCCATTCCGCGCCCTTTTGTGGCTCAGTGTATGGAGGTGATCGGCTTAATGGTAGCGGCAATGGACATAGTGCCATTTGCGCGCCTACATCTCAGAACGTTGCAATTATGCATGCTGAGTCAGTGGAATGGGGATTACACAGATTTGTCCCCTCTGCTAAATCTGGATCTAGAGACCAGAGATTCTCTTCTCTGGTGGTTGTCTCGGGTCCACCTGTCCAAGGGTATGACCTTTCGCAGGTCAGATTGGAAGATGCCAGCCTTCTAGGTTGGGGTGCAGTCTGGAACTCCCTGAAGGCACAGGGATCGTGGACTCAGGAGGAGAAACTCCTTCCGATAAATATTCTGGAGTTAAGAGCAATATTCAATGCTCTTCTGGCTTGGCCTCAGTTAGCAACACTGAGGTTCATCAGATTTCAGTCGGACAATATCACGACTGTGGCTTACATCAACCATCAAGGGGGAACCAGGAGTTCCCTAGTGATGATAGAAGTCTCAAAAATAATTCGCTGGGCAGAGACTCACTCTTGCCACCTGTCAGCAATCCATATCCCAGGCGTGGAGAACTGGGAGGCGGATTTTCTAAGTCGTCAGACTTTTCACCCGGGGGAGTGGGAACTCCATCCGGAGGTGTTTGCTCGGTTGATTCATTGTTGGGGCAAACCAGAGTTGGATCTCATGGCGTCTCGCCAGAACGCCAAGCTTCCTTGTTACGAATCCAGGTCCAGGGACCCAGAAGCGACGCTGATAGATGCTCTAGCAGCGCCTTGGTTCTTCAACCTGGCTTATGTGTTTCCACCGTTTCCTCTGCTCCCTCGACTGATTGACAAAATCAAACAGGAGAGAGCATCAGTGATTCTAATAGCGCCTGCGTGGCCACGCAGGACCTGGTATGCAGCCCTAGTGGACATGTCATCCTTTCCACCATGGACTCTGCCTCTAAGACAGGACCTTATAATACAAGGTCCTTTCAATCATCCAAATCTAATTTCTTTCATGTAATTAGCAAGAGTCCATGAGCTAGTGACGTATGGGATATACATTCCTACCAGGAGGGGCAAAGTTTCCCAAACCTCAAAATGCCTATAAATACACCCCTCACCACACCCACAAATCAGTTTTACAAACTTTGCCTCCTATGGAGGTGGTGAAGTAAGTTTGTGCTAGATTCTACGTTGATATGCGCTCCGCAGCAGGTTGGAGCCCGGTTTTCCTCTCAGCGTGCAGTGAATGTCAGAGGGATGTGAAGAGAGTATTGCCTATTTGAATGCAATGATCTCCTTCTACGGGGTCTATTTCATAGGTTCTCTGTTATCGGTCGTAGAGATTCGTCTCTTACCTCCCTTTTCAGATCGACGATATACTCTTATATATACCATTACCTCTGCTGATTTTCGTTTCAGTACTGGTTTGGCTTTCTACAAACATGTAGATGAGTGTCCTGGGGTAAGTAAGTCTTATTTTCTGTGACACTCTAAGCTATGGTTGGGCACTTTTTTATAAAGTTCTAAATATATGTATTCAAACATTTATTTGCCTTGACTCAGGATGTTCAACATTCCTTATTTTCAGACAGTCAGTTTCATATTTGGGATAATGCATTTGAATTAATCATTTTTTCTTACCTTAAAAAATTTGACTTTTTCCCTGTGGGCTGTTAGGCTCGCGGGGGCTGAAAATGCTTCATTTTATTGCGTCATTCTTGGCGCGGACTTTTTGGCGCAAAAAATCTTTTTCTGTTTCCGGCGTCATACGTGTCGCCGGAAGTCATTTTTTTGACGTTCTTTTGCGCCAAAAATGTCGGCGTTCCGGATGTGGCGTCATTTTTGGCGCCAAAAGCATTTAGGCGCCAAATAATGTGGGCGTCTTATTTGGCGCTAAAAAAATATGGGCGTCGCTTTTTTCTCCACATTATTTAAGTCTCATTTTTCATTGCTTCTGGTTGCTAGAAGCTTGTTCCTTGGCATTTTTTCCCATTCCTGAAACTGTCATTTAAGGAATTTGATCAATTTTGCTTTATATGTTGTTTTTTCTCTTACATATTGCAAGATGTCTCACGTTGCATCTGAGTCAGAAGATACTTCAGGAAAATCGCTGTCCGGTGCTGGGACTACCAAAGCTAAGTGTATCTGCTGTAAACTTTTGGTAGCTGTAACTCCAGCTGTTGTTTGTACTAATTGTCATGACAAACTTGTTAATGCAGATAATATTTCCTTTAGTAATGTATCATTACCTGTTGCAGTTCCATCAACATCTAATGTTCAGAGTGTTCCTGATAACATAAGAGATTTTGTTTCTGAATCCATTAAGAAGGCTATGTCTGTTATTCCTCCTTCTAGTAAACATAAAAAATCTTTTAAAACTTCTCTTTATACAGATGAATTTTTAAATGAACATCATCATTCTGATTCTAATGACTCTTCTGGTTCAGAGGATTCTGTCTCAGAGGTTGATGCTGATAAATCTTCATATTTATTTAAAATGGAATTTATTCGTTCTTTACTTAAAGAAGTACTAATTGCTTTAGAAATTGAGGATTCTGGTCCTCTTGATACTAAATCTAAACGTTTAGATAAGGTCTTTAAATCTCCTGTGGTTATTCCAGAAGTTTTTCCTGTTCCTGGTGCTATTTCTGAAGTAATTTCCAGAGAATGGAATAATTTGGGTAATTCATTTACTCCTTCTAAACGTTTTAAGCAATTATATCCTGTGCCGTCTGATAGATTAGAATTTTGGGACAAAATCCCTAAAGTTGATGGGGCTATTTCTACCCTTGCTAAACTTTATTTTGGGTGTGGATTATTTTCAGCAGGAATTGGCTGTCTTTATTTTATCCCTCCCTCTCTAGTGACTCTTGCGTGGAAAGATCCACATCTTGGGTAGTCATTATCCCATACGTCACTAGCTCATGGACTCTTGCTAATTACATGAAAGAAAACATAATTTATGTAAGAACTTACCTGATAAATTCATTTCTTTCATATTAGCAAGAGTCCATGAGGCCCACCCTTTTTATGGTGGTTATGATTTTTTTGTATAAAGCACAATTATTCCAATTCCTTATTTTATATGCTTTCGCACTTTTTTCTTATCACCCCACTTCTTGGCTATTCGTTAAACTGATTTGTGGGTGTGGTGAGGGGTGTATTTATAGGCATTTTGAGGTTTGGGAAACTTTGCCCCTCCTGGTAGGAATGTATATCCCATACGTCACTAGCTCATGGACTCTTGCTAATATGAAAGAAATGAATTTATCAGGTAAGTTCTTACATAAATTATGTTTTCTCTGAGACTGACTGCATGGAGATTGAGCGCTTGATTCTATCAAAGCGTGGCTTCTCCGAGTCAGTCACTGATACTTTAATACAGGCACGAAAGCCTGTTACCAGGAAAATCTATCTCAAGATATGGCGTACATATCTTTACTGGTGTGAATCCAAGAATTACTCATGGAGTAAGGTTAGGATTCCTAGGATATTATCCTTTCTCCAAGAGGGTTGGACAAAGGATTATCAGCTAGTTCCTTAAAGGGACAGATTTCTGCTCTGTCTATTCTTTTGCACAAGCGTCTGGCAGAAGTTCCAGACGTCCAGGCATTTTGTCAGGCTTTGGTTAGAATTAAGCCTGTGTTTAAATCTGTTGCTCCCCCATGGAGCTTAAACTTGGTTCTTAAGGTTCTTCAAGGAGTTCCGTTTGAACCCCTTCATTCCATTGATATTAAGCTTTTATCTTGGAAAGTTCTGTTTTGATGGCTATTTCCTCGGCTCGGAGAGTCTCTGAGTTATCTGCCTTACAATGTGATTCTCCTTATCTGATTTTTCATGCAGATAAGGTAGTTCTGCGTACCAAACCTGGGTTTTTACCTAAGGTGGTTTCTAACAAGAATATCAATCAAGAGATTGTTGTTCCATCATTGTGTCCTAATCCTTCTTCAAAGAAGGAACGTCTTTTACATAATCTGGACGTAGTCCGTGCCTTGAAGTTTTACTTACAAGCTACTAGAGATTTTCGTCAAACATCTTTCCTGTTTGTCATTTATTCTGGACAGAAGAGAGGTCAAAAAGCTTCGGCAACCTCTCTTTCCTTTTGGCTTCGGAGTTTTATACGCCTAGCCTATGAGACTGCTGGACAGCAGCCCCCTGAAAGAATTACAGCTCATTCTACTAGAGCTGTGGCTTCCTCCTGGGCCTTTAAAAATGAGGCCTCTGTTGATCAGATTTGCAAGGCCGCGACTTGGTCTTCGCTTCACACTTTTTCAAAATTTTTACAAATTTGATACTTTTGCTTCTTCGGAGGCTGTTTTTGGGAGAAAGGTTCTTCAGGCAGTAGTTCCTTCCGCTTAATCCCTGCCTTGTCCCTCCCATCATCCGTGTACTTTAGCTTTGGTATTGGTATCCCATAAGTAATGGATGATCCGTGGACTGGATACACTTAACAAGAGAAAACATAATTTATGCTTACCTGATAAATTTATTTCTCTTGTAGTGTATCCAGTCCACGGCCCGCCCTGTCATTTTAAGACAGGTCTAAAATTTTATTAAACTACAGTCACCACTGTACCCTATGGTTTCTTCTTTCTCTGTTTGTTTCGGTCGAATGACTGGATATGGCAGTTAGGGGAGGAGCTATATAGCAGCTCTGCTGGGGTGATCCTCTTGCAACTTCCTGTTGGGAAGGAGAATATCCCATAAGTAATGGATGATCCGTGGACTGGATACACTACAAGAGAAATAAATTTATCAGGTAAGCATAAATTATGTTATTTCCTTTTTACAGACTGTCAGTTTCATTTTTGGGAAATGCATATGAATAAATTTTTTCTTGCCTGAAAATTTCTCAAATTATCTTTTTTTCTAAATTGCGGGCTGTTAGGCTCGCGGGAGCGCAAAATGCTATAATTTATTGCGTCATTTTTGGCGCGAGAATTAAGTTTGACGTTATGACGTCATTTCTGGCGTCTTAGTTGGCGCCGAGAGTTTTCACATAGTTGCGTCATCTATGACGCTCGTGTTTATTGCAGACGTTTTTGGCGCCAAAAAATATTTTGACAATTGTGGGCGTCAATCTTGGTGCCAGATTTTTTGACATTTAAGTCATTTCTTTTTGCTTCTGGTTTCCAGAGGCTTATTCTGTTTGCATTTTTTCCCATTCCTGAATCTGTCATATAAGGAAATTGATAATTTTGCTTTATGTTTTTTTTTTTTTTTTTTTTCTATTTACATATTGCAAGATGTCTCAAACTGACCCTGTATCAGAATATACTTCTGGAATGCTGCTGCCTGATGTCGGTTCTACCAAAGCTAAGTGCATTTGTTGTAAACTTGTGGTAACTGTTCCTCCGGCTGTAGTTTGTGTTAGTTGTCATGATAAACTTTCAAAAGCAGACAATATTTCCATTAGTAGTAATTCATTACCTGTTGTTGTTCCTTCAACATCTAATGTTCAGGATATTCCTGTTAATGTGAGAGAATTTGTTTCTAATTCTATTCAGAAGGCTCTGTCTGTTATACCACCTTCTAATAAACGGAAAAGGTCTTTTAAAACTTCTCATAAATTCGAAGAATTTTTAAATGACCGACAGCATTCTGATTTATCTATCTCTGATGAGGATCTATCTGGTTCAGAAGATTCTGCCTCAGATATTGACACTGACAAATCTTCATATTTATTTAAAATTGAGTATATTCGTTCTTTATTAAAAGAGGTGTTGATTGCATTAGATATGGAGGAGACTAGTCCTCTTGATATTAAAACCAGTAAATGTTTAAATTCGTTTCTTTAAACCTCATGTAGTTATTCCAGAGGTTTTTCCAGTTCCTGATGCTATTTCAGATGTAATTTATAGGGAATGGAATAGTCTGGATACTTCATTTACTCCTTCTCCAAGGTTTAAGAAGCTGTACCCTTTGCCGACTGATTGGAGTTTCGGGAAAAGATCCCCAAAGTTGATGGGGCTATCTCTACTCTTGCTAAGCGTACTACTATTCCTACGGCGGATAGTACTTCTTTTAAAGATCCTTTAGATAGGAAGCTTGAATCTTATCTAAGGAAGGCTTATTTATGTTCAGGTCATCTTCTTAGGCCTGCTATTTCTTTGGCTGATGTTGCTGCGGCTTCAACTTTTTGGTTGGAAACTTTAGCGCAACAAGTACCAGATCCTAATGTGTATAGCATTGTTAAGCTAATTCAACATGCTAATAATTTCATTTGTGATGCAATTTTTGATATCATTAGAATTGATGTCAGATATATGTCTTTAGCTATTTTGGCTAGAAGAGCTTTATGGCTTAAATCCTGGAATGCGGATATGACTTCTAAGTCAACGTTGCTATCTCTCTCTTTCCAAGGTAATAAATTATTTGGTTCTCAGTTGGATTCTATAATCTCAACTGTCACTGGGGGGGAAGGGAGCTTTTTTGCCTCGGGATAAAAAATCTAAGGGTAAATTTAGGGCTTCTAACAGTTTTCGTTTCTTTCGTCAGAATAAGGAACAGAAACCTGACCCTTCCCCTAAAGGAACGGTTTCCAATTTGAAGCCTTCTCCAGTCTGGAATAAATACAAGCCTTATAGAAAACCAAAATCGGCCCCCAAGTCCGCATGAAGGTGCGGCCCTCATTCCAGCGCAGCTGGTAGGGGGCAGACTATGAGTTTTCAAAGATGTTTGGATCACTTGATTCAGAACATTGTTTCTCAAGGGTACAGAATAGGTTTCAAGATAAGACCGCCTGTGAGAAGTTTCTTTCTCTCACTCATTCCAGTAAACCCAGTAAAGGCTCAGGCTTTCCTGAAGTGTGTTTCAGACCTGGAGTTTTCCGGGGTAATTGTGCCAGTTCCATATCTGGAACGGGGTCTGGGGTTTTATTCAAGTCTGTTCATTGTTTCAAAGCGAGAGAATTCTTTCAGACCAGTTCTGGATTTAAACATTTTGAATCGTTATGTAAGTATACCAACATTCAAAATGGTGACTATAAGGACTATTCTGCCTTTTGTTCAGCAAGGGCATTATATGTCCACAATAGACTTACAGGATGCTTATCTTCATATTCCGATTCATCCAGATCACTATCGGTTCCTGAGATTCTCTTTTCTAGACAAGCATTACCAATTTGTTGCTCTTCCTTTTGGCCTAGCAACAGCTCCAAGGATCTTTTCAAAGGTTCTCGGTGCCCTACTCTCTGTAATCAGAGAGCGGGGTATTGCGGTGTTTCCTTATTTGGACGATATCTTGGTACTTGCTCAGTCTTTACATTCTGCAGAATCTCACACGAATCAACTAGTGTTGTTTCGTCAAAGACATGGTTGGAGGATCAATTTACCAAAAAGTTCCTTGATTCCTCAGACAAGGGTAACCTTTTTGGGATTCCAAATAGATTCAGTATCCATGACTTTGCCTCTAACAGACAAAAGACGTCTGAAATTGGTTTCAGCTTGTCGAAACCTTCAGTCTCAGTCATTCCCTTCAGTAGCTATGTGCATGGAGGTTTTAGGTCTCCTGACTGCAGCATCGGACGCAATCCCCTTTGCTCGTTTTCACATGAGACCTCTTCAGCTTTGTATGCTGAGCCAATGGTGCAGGGATTAAACAAAGATATCACAATTAATATCCTTAAATCCCAATATTCGACTATCTCTGACTTGGTGGTTAGATCATAATCGTTTAATTCAAGGGGCCTCTTTTGTTCGTCCAACCTGGACTGTGATCACAACAGATGCGAGTCTTTCAGGATGGGGGGCTGTCTTGGGATCTCTGACAGCGCAGGGGGTTGGAAATCTCAAGAGGCGAGATTACCAATCAATATTTTAGAACTCCATGCGATTCTCAGAGCTCTTCAGTTTTGTCCTCTTCTGAAGAGAGAACCGTTTATTTGTCGCCAGTCTTTACATCCGGGAGAATGGTCTCTTCACCCAGATGTGTTTGTTCAGATGTGGGGGCTTCCAGAAATAGATCTGATGGCTACTCATCTAAACAGGAAACTTCCCAGGTATCTGTCCAGGTCCAGGGATCCTCAGGCGGAAGCAGTGGATGTGTTGTCACTTCCTTGGAATTATCATCCTGCTTTTATCTTTCCGCCTCTAGTAATTCTTCCAAGAGTGATTTCCAAAATCATAATGGAGCGTTCATTTGTACTGCTGGTGGCTCCAGCATGGCCACACAGGTTTTGGTATGCGGATCTTGTTCGAATGTCCAGTTGCCAACCTTGGCCACTTCCGTTAAGGCCAGACCTTCTATCTCAAGGTCCATTTTTCCATCAGGATCGCAAATCATTCAATTTGAAGGTATGGAGATTGAAAGCTTAGTGCTTAGTCATAGAGGTTTCTCTGACTCAGTGATTAATACTATGTTGCAGGCTCGCAAATCTGTGTCTAGAAAGATTTATTACTGAGTTTGGAAGACTTACATTTCATGGTGTTCTTCTCATAAATTCACTTGGCATTCTTTTAGAATTCCTAGAATTTTACAGTTTCTTCAGGATGGTTTGGATAAGGGTTTGTGTGCAAGTTCTTTGAAAGGAAAAATCTCTGCTCTTTCTGTTCTGCTTCACAGAAAAATTGCTAATCTTCCTGACATTCATTGTTTTGTACAGGCTTTGGTTCGTATCAAACCTGTCATTAAGCCAATTTCTCCTCCTTGGAGTCATAATTTGGTTTTGAGGGCTTTACAGGCTCCTCCGTTTGAGCCTATGCATTCTCTGGACATTAAATTACTTTCTTGGAAAGTATTGTTCCTTTTGGCTATCTCTTCTGCTAGAAGAGTTTCTGAGCTATCTGCTCTTTCTTTTGAATCTCCTTTTCTGATTTTTCATCAAGATAAGGCGGTTTTGCGGACTTCATTTCAATTTTTACCTAAAGTTGTGAATTCTAACAACATTAGTAGAGAAATTGTTGTCCCTTCGTTGTGTCCTAATCCTAAGAATTCTTTGGAAAGATCTTTACATTCTTTGGACGTGGTAAGAGCTTTGAAATATTATGTTGAAGCTACTAAAGATTTCAGAAAGACTTCTAGTCTATTTGTTATCTTTTCTGGTTCTAGGAAAGGTCAGAAGGCTTCTACCATTTCTTTGGCGTCTTGGTTAAAGCTTTTGATTCATCATGCTTATTTGGAGTCGGGTAAATCCCCAAGACAATGCAATAGCACTTAGTCTGAACTTAAAATGAGTAGTAGATCTTTTTCCACTCCCCCTGTACCATGTGACAGTCATTAGCCAATCACAAATGCATACACGTACCATGTGACAGCCATCAGCCATTCACAAATGCATATATACTTATTCTTGCACATGCTCAGTACGATCTGGTGACTCAAAAAGTTTAAATATAAAAATACTGTGCACATTTTATTTAATGGAAGTAAATTGGAAAGTTGTTTAAAATGGCATGCTCTATCTGAATAATGACGTTTAATTTTGAGTGTCCCTTTTAAACATATGGTTTAAATTCAGCTAATGAGCAGCAGTGCAATACTGGAAGCATCTGTTGAGCCAATGACACAAGGCATATATGTGCAACCACCAATCACCAGCTAGCTCCCAGTAGGCTTTTCAGCAATAGATTAGAAGAAGAGAGCAATGTACATTTGATAAGAGGTAAAGGTCTCTTTAAACTGCATGCTCTATCTATACCATGAAAGATTAGTTTTGACTTTTGATGTGCCTTTTAAAGGGACAGTCAACACCAGAATTTTTGTTGCTTTAAAAGATATATAATCCCTTAATTACCAATTCCCCAGTTTTGCATAACCAACACAGTTATAATTATACACGTTTTAACTCTGTAATTACCTTGTATCTAAGCCTCAGCAGACTGCCCCCTTATTTCTGTTCTTTTGACAGACTTGCATTTTAGCCAATCAGAGCTGTCTCCATAGTAAATTCACGTGCAGGAGCTCAATGTTATCTATATGAAACACATGAACTAATGCCCTCTAGGGGTGAAAAACTGTCAAAATGCATTTAGATTAGAGACGGCCTTCAAGGTCTAAGAAATTAGCATATTAACTTCCTAGGTTTGGCTTTCAACTAAGAATACCAAGAGAACAAAGCAAAATTGGTGAAAAAGTAAATTGGAAAGTTGTTTAAAATTACATGCCCTATTTGAATCATGAAAGGTTTTTTTTTTTTTTGGACTAGACTCTCTTTAAACAGACATAAACACCTTCTCATTAGACATTTTTTGTTGTATTGCTGTAGAAAAATCAATCGATTTGAAACAAATTAAAATCTTGTTTGCTATAATGGTTTTTCAATAGCCAAACTCCTCCCACCAAATAGTGTGTTTACTGTCCCTTTAAGGATCAGACAGTTATTCCACCGATATACTTTAGCTGTTAATCAGCTTATTGTGCCATATTTCCTGGAAGTGTTTGCACTTGTTACTTTGTGTTAATTTTTATGTATATAAATATGCACTAAAGCATTTTGTAGGTGTTGGTAAGTTTAAAAAATAAAATTATTTGTATTTATCTAAAGCAAGGAACATTATCCTCAAGTCATTATTTTTCTAAATTATACATGTCAAATTATTTACAGACTTAATTTGATTAACTTTGTCTTCAGTTTGACTGTAGTAAGTTAATTTGTTTTATTTCCTGCTTTTCTAAATGATGCATGGACGTTAAAGTTGGTTTTGTATCCTAAAAATATATTTAAAGGGAAATGAAACCCAATTTTTTTTTCTTTCATGTTTCAGAAAGAGCATACGCTTTTAAACGACTTTCCAATTTACTTATATTGTCTAATTTGCTTAGTTCACCTTATATCCTTTCTTGAAAAGCATATATAGGTTGGCTCAGAAGCCAGGAGATAGCTGCTGATTGCTGCATTCAGTAGTGTATTGCTGTTCTTCAATAAAGGCTACCAATGGAATGAAGCAAATTTGATAATAGAAGTAAATTGGAAAGTTGTTCAAAAACGTATATGCCCTATCTGGAACATGAAATAAAAATTTGGGGTTTAATGTTCCTTTAAAGTGAATGTAAATTTTTATGAATAAGTGCCCGTTTTTTAAAAATACTATTAAAAACGGGGCACTTTCATTAATTAAACTTTACATTGAAGCATTTTTTTTAAAACATACTTGCCTTTCTTTCCTAAGATATGGTGAGTCCACGGCTTGAGTAATTGCTGTTGGGAATATAACTCCTGGCCAGCAGGAAGAGGCAAAGAGCACCACAGTTAAACTGCTAAGTATCACTCCCTTACCTTCAACCCCCAGTCATTATCTTTGGTGCATGGAGGAGGTGAAGTTTAGGTGTCTGAAGAAAATTTATGATTTAATCTACAAGCAAGTTTTGGGGTATAGCCGTATTCCACGTCATTCCTTGCAGTCGGGTAGTGGTGGATTAAAAGCAGTTAGGAACTTGTACAGAGGTACTTACTGCATTTTCCTAACAATTGCTGCCCTAGTTTAGAAAGCCAGAGTTGGCTACTCTGTTCTTTCTTTTTCAAAGGTCTCTGTGAAGAACTGTCTTCTCATACCTTGTAACTGTCTACATGCCAGACAGTGCTTTTTCTTCCTGTTGGGGAGATTATGCACTTAACAAATTAAGACACTGCTTTTTTTATTGGGACATAGATAATCCTGTTGTATGGGTTACACTGGGACACGAAGCAGGCACTGTAGCATGTGTGAGACTAACATTTAAACTTAAAGGGACAGTTTACTCAAAACATTTCTCCCCTTTAATTTGTTCCCAATGATCCACTTTACCTGCTGGAGTGTATTAAATTGTTTACAAGTATTTCTATTACCCTTATATTTGCATTTGAAATAGTTGATTTAGCCTGTGGTATCCCCACCTATTCTGAAAGTTTTTGGCCTCAAGGCCAAGCTGTGTAAATACAGCCAGTAAAATAAATTTCACTCCCAGTGGGTTATAGAAGAGATAAGGTAATAAAATGTTAATTTTCCATTGTTCTCTCCAAGTTTTGATGATTGGTTTATGAGCAGATATAAGATAAAGAAGTTTGTATAAGTACACAATGTAATGAGCTCTGATTATATCTACAAGCTCAACCCATTTTATTAGGTTGTGGCTTCAAAACACAAAATCAGCTACTTCATATACACAAATAAACCTTAAAAAGCAAATTTTCTATTTCAGCAGCTTATTAATTTCCCCATTGCTTTAAATAAAAAGTTGCAACAGTTTAAACTGTCCGGTTTTAAAAAAGATTTTTCTGCCACTCCGTGTACAAGGAAGCTATTTTTAGTGCCTCTCTGTCGCAGCAGTAATTTGAGCTCGGCAGTTGTGCTCACATGACCGGCTTTCCTTCATAACGTTTCTGAGGAAAAAGTTGTTTTCCTTCTTAATACAGGGAGAGTCCACAGCTGCATTCATTACTTGTGGGAAGTACAGAACCTGGCCACCAGGAGGAGGCAAAGACACCCCAGCAAAAGGCTTAAATACCTCCCCCCACTTCCCTCATCCCCCAGTCATTCTTTGCCTTTCGTCACAGGTGGTTGGCAGAGAAGTGTTAGAAGATTTCGGAGTAGTTCCTTAGGAAGGGTATCTGCCCTTTGAGATGGGACTGGAGTTGTAAGTAGTCTTGTCAGCCTCTCAGTGAGAGCATTGATGAAAGTTAGTCTGGAGATGAAGGAAGAGTGTTTCTGCGAAACCATTCAGACTCATATTAACAGCTCCTTAAGCAATCGGCGTTGACGAGTTTCGCTGCCTGCTTTCTTCACTCATGTCCATGTCAGAAGCACTGCTACAATCTGTCAAACTTGAAGGACCGTGTTACTGTTCCACGACATAGATTCCGTAAGATCATTTAATTTTTTACACACATGTTAACTATAGAAGACAGGGTCACTTCTTTTATCTTTATGGAATCAGGGGTAATATCTCCTGAGGAGAATTATTGAACAGTATTTTTTTTTAATCATATTTATGTGATTTTGGCTGCTTATGTGTAGAGATGTTTGAGCTTGTAGGCTGATACAGAACGTACAGGTTATTTTTCATTTTGAGAGCTGCGCAGTTTTGTTAAGCTGGCGTGCTTTTTCCTTAGCAGGGGTGGTCCTGCATGAGGCACTATGTGACCGGGAATGGTCACGTTGTTTTCCCAATTCCTGACCGAGTATCGTTGGAGAGGAGCCAACTTCTCTACTTGTCTGGGTCATAAGGAGGTAGTGAGTGCCCCAGCCATTGTGGGTAGAAGGTGCCAGTTTTTATTTCTATAATTTAAATTAGACGAGTTATGGAGGATTCAGATTTATTTTATAAAAGGGGATCCCTTTGATACAGAATTTGATACCTGTGTATATTGTGAGGAGGCCCGGGTAGCCCAGCCTTCTCAATTATGTTCCGTATGCCGCATTAGGGTGTTCTCATCAACCAATGTTAAGATTTTAGAGACCACTGAGCCGTCCGCCTCTGAGGATTCCTCGTCCCGTGAGGTGTGTTCCCTAGAATCTTCTGTTCCTACACATGCAGTTTCCCCGAGTACCGCTGCTCCTTCACCTGAAGGGGGCTTTTTTCCACCAGAGGTTACTGCGCAGTTCCGCATGGCCAACTCTACGGCCTTAGCATTTTTACCTCTTTTGACTACATGCAAGCGAAGGGACCATCGTGTAAGATCACGATTGTATCCGATCAGTCATCTGAGGATGCGGTTCCCTCTGAGGCTTATTAGGTAGAACCCTAATTAAATCTGTCTACTCCACAGGGCCAACATCATTTCGTGAATCTCTAGGTGGTGCGTTTTTAGATAGTGGTAGCTAGTTGACTTTTAGGGATTTTCTTTTGTCTTTTGGATCCTCAGAGTTGGATCTAGACCTGAGTTTCTGGTGTACACACCAGAGTGGACCACTGGATGCTGATTTGGTCTTATAGACAGGAAGTTTTTACTTACTCTGAAAAAATTCAGAGTCCAGCTTCCTCTCAAGAATTTAGTCTGAATGATACTTTGCGATTTGGTATTCCCCCAATCCACTGTAGCTGTGAATACAGGATAACGTACTCAAAATGCAGTATATAACTGATGCAAAATGTGCAGTATACTTACTCCGATAAAATCGGAATCCGGCTCCTTTTGCAGCACTCCCGCTGGTATAATTGAAAGAAATCCAGAAAGGCAGCAAGCAAAAGTTCGTAAAAATACAAATTTATTTAAAAATGTCACTATGGACAAATAGATAAAAGCTCATAATCAAAAGCTCTACGCGTTTCAACGATGTTTCGTCTTTCTCAAGAGCAGTAAAAAGGTAAGATGCCCGTTGTATATTCGTATCTAGGAAGTGCAAGGGTTTGGAGTCCCAGCATTCTTTTTTCTTTTACTTGTTGCTTCTGTTTAAGCAGCCTTCATGAGAATGGGTTTGTTACTTGCTGTGGTGCCCTCAGACTTGGGCCGCCTCTTCTGTTTAACCTCCTGTTAGCATTTAGTGTCCTCTGTAGCTTGGGTATAATTTCCCACAAGTAATGAATGCAGCTGTGGACTCTCCCTGTGTTAAGAAGGTAAACATAAATTATGCTTACCAGATAATTCTCTTTTCTTCTTTACAGGGAGAGTCCACAGCTCCCGCCCGTGTTCTCCGATCGGCGGCTCTAAATTTTATCTTGTTTCTTCTGGCACCTTTTTCACCCTGATATTTCTCCTTCTGTTCCTTGTTCCCTTGGCAGAATTACTGGGGGATGAGGGAAGTGGGGGAGGTATTTAAGCCTTTGGCTGGGTTGTCTTTGCCTCCTCCCGGTGGCCAGCTTCTGTATTTCCCACAAGTAATGAATGCAGCTGTGGACTCTCCCTTTACAGAAGGAAAGGAAATTATCTGATGAGCATAATTTGTTTTTCTCCATTTCTGGGTGATCTGGTCTTAATTGGTAGTGATCATAAAAATAATGGATATAGGAGACGCTACAGAAGCTGTAGGATATATATATATATAAAACTTCAGTTATATGTATAAGTTAAACTTATTTATATAAAGTGTCGTTGTCACCTTTAAATAATCTGAATAAATGAGCCAGTGTTAATAATTAATATAAATATAAATACAAAATTTAATATAAAAGTAAATTTTAATAAAGTTCAGTGCAATGTTCAATAAAATCCAAGCTTATCGATGGTTAATCAGATAGGCAGATAAAAATAAAAATACAAAAGTTACATATACCGCTCCTTGGAACATTTTGCAATACTATTTTATGATCAACAAACTAGTATTAAGGAAGTACGTACCTGCAGGAAAGGTGCAGAAGCGACAGCGAATCACCTGTACAGAGAGTGGATTTAAGGACAGAGGTTGCAGGAAGTGGCATCTTGAAAAAGACCCAGAAAGGGGTTGAAACGCGTAGAGGACTTACCTGCCATCGTTTGTGGGAGATTTGACATTTAAAGCTGAACCGAACCCTGCGTACCCTGGCGTACTGAAGTGCAGAGGCGATTTTGTGGATACGACCGTGAAAAAAACACTTGCGCAAGTGGTCACTTAGGACCCGGAAACCGGGTGACGTCACTCACGGGATTTTCGCTTACCAATAATCGAAGGGGCAGCCGTAGTGTCGGGCCAGGTGAGGAGGCCTTTTAGCAGACACCTTGAAGGAGGTAAGAGAGCCTCCCGGCTCTGCTCAGTATATTTGACTGCCTTTACCACTGATACAGCGGCAAGGAAAGGGAATACACCACCTTGCGTTCTATTTTTTAAAAAAAAGAAAGTGACTAAAGGTATAACGGTTTTGTTGTCATTTGGGGGCACCTATACAAGTGACTTGATTTGGAGAAATTATATTTATTCTAGCCCACATTGTCATTCTGGATCAATTTTTTTTGGGGATCCCCATAAGAGACAGTGATATTTGAACACAAGCTAGTTTGGTGTTCTACAACAGCTGAATATTGTGTCTTTTGAATTCAAGAGTTTGATATGTTGTATGGAGTGTGAATGTTGAACCGGTTTTAACATACAGGTGGCCCTCGTTTTACAACGGTTCAATTTACACCGTTTCAGAATAACAACCTTTTTTTCCAGTCATGTGACTGCTATTGAAAAGCATTGAGAAGCAGTGCATTGATTAAAATAGCCAGTAGGTGGAGCTGTCTGCTTGTGTTGCAGCAAAGCCAAGCAAGCTGAAATTAATCCGTTTAACCAGACCTGAGCTATCGAGCAGATTTCAGAGGAACAAGATCTTCCTGTCTATAAATCAGTCCAGATTGGACTGCATAGAAAGAACTGTTTGCAGAAAAATGCAAGTTAAGTCTGTGTTTGATTATTTTATTAGGTTTATAATGCTGTTTAGCAAATGTTTTTGTTCATTTAACTTAGTTTAATTATATATTTTGTGTTGTGTGATTATTTTATCAGGTTTATAATGCTGTTCAGCATTTAAAGTCTTCATTTCAAAGCTTTAAAAATAATGTATTAGGTGTTACTTATGACAATTTCGAGAGGGGCCTGGAACCTATCTCCCTCACTTCCCATTGACTTACATTATAAACTGGGTTTCAATTTACAACGGTTTCGATTTACAACCATTTCTCCTAGAACTTAACCCCGGCGTAAACTGAGGGCTACCTGTACATATGTTTTAGCGGTATATGTAACTTTTGTATTTTTATTTTTATCTGCCTATCTGATTAACCATCGATAAGTTTGGATTTTATTGAACATTGCACTGAACTTTATTAAAATTTACTTTTATTTTAAATTTTGTATTTATATTAACACTGGCTCATTTATTCAGATTATTTAAAGGTGACAACGACACTTTATATAAATAAGTTTAACTTATACATATAACTGAAGTTTTATATCTATATATCCTACAGCTTCTGTAGCACCTCCTATATCCATTATTTTTATGATTTGTATTTTTCGAATTGTCTAGGGAGGAGATAATCACCATAGTGAGGCTAAGTAGGTTTGGTCTAGCGCTGTACCCTATCCTTTTTTGTTTTAATTGGTAGTGGTAAGGCACCTCAGTAATTGAGGTGTGGGGTTGCCTGAGGGGTATTTTAGAAGTTTATTAAATGTTTTTTGTTAACTTCTTCACATAATTTTAGCTGGGGATCGATCCTAATTTGGGATAAAATTTAAAGTGTATTCTTTCCTTGGCTTATTTTAATTAAGTTTCAAAGATTTTAAAATTCATCTGTACAAGTTTATTTACTGTTTCACAACATGTCTGATATGGAGCAAGAGCCTGCTCTCATGATTTAATGCTTATGTTTAGATGCACAATTTGCAGCTCCTATGCAATTTTGTTCTTCATGTGTCAAGAAAACCTTGCAAAATAAAGGTAAATTTTTTGAGCCTAATGTCTCTCAGGGTGATGCTGTTAAAATAATACCTCAGCTTTCTCCTGCTACGTCCCAAACCTTGATGGTGTCACATGCAGTGCCCTGCGGTTCCTCTAACTCCTAGTGGAGTTTATTTAAAAGCAGAAATTGCTGCCCAGGTGTCTTCAGCGGTATCTGCAGCATTAGCTGCCATTCCCAGATTACAGGGAAAACGCAAGAGGAAATCTAGACATTCAGATAGTAAGGTTCTGGTTCCCAAGTTGCCCTTTCTCATAAGTCTGAGATTTCACAATCAAAGTCCCGATGTATCTTCCTCATCAGATTCGGACAGTATAATTCCTTCTTCTGAGACTGAGGTGGTATCCTTCAGATTTAAGCTTGAACACCTTCATGTATTGTTAAATGAGGTTTTAGCAACTTTAGTTGACTCTGATACCCCTGTCGTCACTCCTAAGAAATCTAGTAAACTTAATAGTTTCTTTGATGAACCTTCCACTTCGGAGGATTTTCCTCTGCCGGACCGTGCTAGGGAGATGATCTCACAGGAATGGGAGAAACCAGAGGTGTCTCTTTCCCTGTCTCCCATTTTTAAGAAAATGTTTCCTGAAGGGGACATTTCTACTCTAAGAGAACCACTATTCCTTTTGAGGATAGCTGCTCTTTTAAGGATCCGATGGACAAGAAGCTAGAGGCTTATTTAAAAAGATATATGTTCATCAAGGTCTCCAATGGCAACCTGCGGTGTGTATTGCCACTGTGACTAGTGCTGCATCTTATTGGTTCAACGCCTTGTCTGGTTCTCTTCAAGTAGAGACTTTCTTGGATGAAATTCAAGATAGGATTAAAGCTCATAAGTTGGCCAATTCCTTTATTGCAGACGACATTTTACAGGTTTTTAGACTAGGAGCTAAAACTTCTAGTTTCGCTGTCCTAGCCCACAGGGCGTTATGGTTGAAATCTTGGTCTGTGGACGTTTCCTCTAAAGTCAAGTTTCTGGTGATTCCTTACAAGGGCAAAACCTTGTTTGGACCCGGTTTGTCAGAAATTATCTCTGATATTATGGGTGGAAAAGGGTCTTTTCTACCTCAAGATAAGAAGAATAGGCCTAAAGGATGTCAGAGTAATTTTCGTTCCTTTTGTAACTTCAGAGGAAAGCCTTCCTCTTCTTGCAGATCGCAGGAACAATTTTGGAAAACCAATCAGTCTTGGAGCAAGGGGAAACAATCAAAGAAACATGCAGCTGATTCCAGCCCCCGATCAGGTGGGGGCAGACTTTCTCAGTTCTCTCAAGCCTGGATACGAGATGTCCCATATCTCTGGACTGTGGACATAGTATCCCAGGGTTACAAATTGGAATTCAAGACTTTTCCTCCCAGAGGCAGATTCCATCTCTCAAGATTATCTGCAGACCAGATAAAGAGAGAGGCGTTCTTGAAATGTATACAACATATAACAGGGTCTCGGGTTCTACTCCAACCCATTTGTGGTTCCCAAAAAAGAGGGAACTTTCCGTCCCATTCTAGACTTGAAGTGTCTAAACAAGTTTCTCAAAGTTCCATCCTTAAAGATGGAGACTATACTCTCCATTCTTCCTTTAGTACAAGAGTACATTTGGTCTAGCCACGGCTCCCAGAATTTTTCAAAGGTTGCACCCTACCTGGACGACATATTGGTTCAGGTGCCATCTTTTCAACAAGCAAAATCTCACAGATATTGTCTTTTCTTCGTTCCCACGGATGGAATGTGAATATGGAAAAAAGCTCCCGTTCCCCTGCTACAAAATTAGTGTTCATAGGGACCATAATAGATTCTCTATTGATGAAGATTTTTCTGACAGAGGTCAGGAAAAACAAAATCGCTTCCTCTTGCCTCCCTCTTCAGGCTACTGCTTATCCTTCTGTGGCTCAATGTATGGAGGTAATCGGTCTGATGGTGGCTTCCATGGACATCATTCCTTTTGCTCGATTCCATTTGAGAGCTCTCCAGTTGTGCATGCTCAAACAATGGAATGGCGACCATGCAGATCTATCTTAGAGAATAGTTAGATCAGTCGTCAAGGGACTCTCTCCCATGGTGGATTTCTCAGGAACATCTGTGTCGGGGCACATGCTTTTGGAGACCTTCCTGGTTGATCGTGACCACGGACGCCAGCCTGCTGGGCTGGGGAGCAGTCTGGAACTCGTTAAAAGCTCAGGGCCTTTGGACTCAGGAAGAGTCTGCTCTTCCCATCAACATCTTGGAGTTGAGGGTGATTTACAATGCTCTGTTGGCTTGTCCTCAGCCCAGTTTATCAGGTTCCAGTCAGACAACATAACCTCTGTGGCTTACATCAATCACCAGGGAGGAACTCAGCGTTCCTTAGCCATGAAGGAGGTTACTCGGATTCTACGCTGGGCAGAGAAACACAGTTGCTGTGTATCTGCCATCCACATTCCAGGAGTAGGCAACGGGGAAGAGGATTTTCTGAGCAGACAGACTTTTAATCCCGGGGAGTGGGAACTCCATCCGGAGGTGTTTTCCAGCTTAGTCCTCAGATGAGGGGTGCCGGAGTTAGATCTGATGGTGTCCCGTCAGAACGCAATCTTCCAAGGTATGGTTCAAGGTCGAGATCCGCAGGCCGTTCTGATGGGTTTTCAGGTTGGCATACCTGTTTGCTCTCCTTCCATGAGTCATTGCTCGTATCAAACAGGAGAGGTCGTCAGTGAATTGTTGTTCCCTCTCTGTGTCCTAATCCTTCTTCTTCCAAAGAACGTTTGTTACACAATTTGGATGTTGTACATGCTCTTAAATTCTACTTACAGACGACTAAGGATTTTCGTCAGTCTTCTGCCCTCTTTGTATGTTTCTCTGGGAAACGTAAAGGTTAGAAAGCTACTGCTACTACTCCTTTCTTTTTGGTTACGAAGTATAATTCGTTTAGCTTATGAAACTGCTGGACAGCAGCCTCCTGAGAGAATTACGGCTCATTCCACAAGAGCGGTTTCCTCTTCTTGGGCTTTCAAAAATGAAGCTTCTGTGGAACAAATGTGCAAGGCTGCAACTTGGTCTTCTCTACATACTTTTCCAAATTTGATACTTTTGTATCGGCTGAGGCTTCTTTTTGAAGAAAGGTTCTTCAAGCGGTGGTTCCTTCTGTTTAGGACTGCCTGTCTTGTCCCTCCCTGTTTATCCGTGTCCTCTAGCTTGGGTATTGGTTCCCAACAGTAATTGCTCAAGCCGTGGACTCACCATATCTTAGGAAAGAAAAACACAATTTATGCTTATCTGATAAATGTATTTATTTCTGTATATGGTCAGTCCACGGCCCCACCCTTTATTTTAAGAGAGTTGTTCTTTTGACTATAACCTCAGGCACCTCTACACCTTGTGTTACTCCTTTTTCTCAATTTCCCTTCGGTCGAATGACTGGGGGTTGTGGGGAAGGGAGTGATACTTAACATTTTAACTGTAGTGTTCTTTGCCGCCTCCTGCTGGCCAGGAGTGATATTCCCAACCGTAATTACTCAAGCCATTGACTCACCATATCTGGAAAGAAATACATTTATCAGATAAGCATACATTTATTTATTTTCATTTTTTTTTTTTTAAGGAAACCCAGACTGGCGATCCTCCACTTGCTTCTCATCATGTACTTAGCATATCGATGATGAAACCGGCTTCCTCCAATCGTTGCGTGGCCTTACGAGCTGGACGCCATGATTGGAGGAAGCCGGTTTGGTCATTGCGGCGCTAAGTACAGAGGAGCTGCTGGCGGAGGATCGCCGGTCTGGGTTTCCTAAAGAAAAACTTAAAGGGACACTGAACCCAATTTTTTTATTTTGTGATTCAGATAGAGCATGCAATTTTAAGCAACTTTCTAATTTTACTCCTATTATCATATGTTCATTCTCTTGGTATCTTTATTTGAAAAGCACGAATGTGAGTTTAGATTCCTGCCCATTTTTTGGTGAACAACCTGGGTGGTTCTTACTGATTGGTGGATAACTTCACCCACCAATAAACAAGTGCTGTCCAGGGTTCTAAATAAAAAAAAAATGCTGGCTCCTTAGCTTAGATGCCTTATTTTTCAAATAAGGATAGCAAGAGAACGAAGAAAATTTGATAATAGGAGTAAATTAGAAAGTTGCTTAAAATTGAATGCTCTATCTGAATCACGGGGGGGGGGGGGAAAAAGTGTCCCTTATAAGTATAATTTTTTTTTTTTTTTTTAAAAAGCTTCTATGTAAAGTTTA
Source organism: Bombina bombina (assembly GCF_027579735.1). Lineage (NCBI taxonomy): Eukaryota > Metazoa > Chordata > Amphibia > Anura > Bombinatoridae > Bombina > Bombina bombina. Next base: position 558,699,544 of record NC_069505.1, read on the forward strand.
ATGAATGAAAGTGCCCCTGTTTAATAGTATTTTTAAAAATCGGGCACAACCCCCCCCCCCCCAGCTGGTTTTACTACTACTAGTCACATCATGACCCATGTAAATCATTTGTACCTGTAATATGTCCTGTGCAGGGTCCTGACAGAACTGGTATCAAAGATGCGAGATATGCGCATGGATAAAACTGAACTGGGATGTCTCCGAGCGATCATCTTGTTTAATCCAGGTATAGTGGTGTTATTGCATTGGAAGATTCGTGGGTTATGTGTGTTAGTGAAGGCAGAGCAGGTTATGATTGTATAATTACCATTTTCAGATTATATCTACATATTTCTTATATTACTGTGTCATTTAGATGCCAAGGGATTGTCAAACCCCGGTGACGTGGAGGTTCTGAGGGAGAAAGTTTATGCATCATTGGAATCCTATTGTAAACAGAAATACCCGGATCAGCAGGGAAGGTGAGTGGTCATTAAAAACCTAAATGTGTAAATTTGGGTCCTTCGTTGGGATCTGTATGTGGAATTCGGAACGCTCATGGCATCAGCTAACTTCTGCGCAAATCCAGATCTTAGGGTGTTGCACTTTTACAAGAATAAATCTGGCTCCTAACGAAGGATCCGAATGCACACGTCTAATAAAAACAGTATGGGAAAGATATGCAGAGGAACATGCATCTTCCTTTACATGTCTATTCTCATATTTTGCCTCTTTTTGCACTCTTTATTCCTCCTTATCTTGTGTTCTGTTTCTCCATTTTCACTTTGCCCTTTTCTTTTGCCGAACTTAACTCACCTTGCCTCTTGCTCATTTGTCATTTTATTCTAATTATTTCATTTGCTTTGACTTGGTTTTACCTTTGTTATAGGCCCCTTTTTACTAGTTTCTTAAAAAAATATTTGTTTCATTTGATCACCATCTCTGCCTGCTTTTTCTGCATAGTGTAATACTGTTGTCCTTCACAGGTTTGCTAAACTACTCCTTCGATTACCAGCCCTGCGCTCCATTGGTCTCAAGTGTCTTGAACACCTCTTCTTCTTTAAACTCATTGGAGACACTCCAATAGATACCTTTCTGATGGAGATGTTGGAGGCACCTCATCAGCTCTCTTGAAAGACTGGTCAATGACTGCTGATGCTTCGCCCCTGGAGAATGCGCCTGGTACATACTCCAACATACCGCTTTCTTATGGGATGCTAGAGAGGCCCCAGCAGCTGGCGTGAGACTTCTCCTGTGTGCCTGAATGGCACAATTCTTGCTAAACCTTCCTAAGAAACAGCTTCATTATTAAGACCATATAGATGCACCTTTAAAGCCTATGAGGCCACCAAAGACTCTTCTTCTGGAGAGAGACAGCTGCTGTTAGGCCTCCATGGAGCAAGAGACAGCTTTCTCATGGAAATGCCAGTTCGCCAGAGATTTTTCGTTTTGTTTTTATGAGATCCCCTATGCAATAAGTTTGATTTAAGGTCCTTTTGTGATTATAGCGTATTTAGACTCATGGACAACGCTGCTTATTTTTCCTTCTTTTTTTCAAAAGAGACCTTAACATGCATAGATGCACCTCTGCAGTCTCAGTCTGTCTTTGTTTGGCCCCAAAGAGACAACTTGTATTAGCGAGACACTCTTCTGAGAGAGTCGGACTCCATGATGGAGAGAGAACGTTTCCCAATGAAAGATATGGCTGACTCTTAACTGAGGTGGATAAAACTAGACTGCTTTAATGTATACGAGAGTTGACATGATTGGAGGGGGGGAGGTGGGACTGGTGTCTGAAATCAGATAACATGTAATGAGCTCTAAATTAGTTATATTGATCAATTGATATATGATCCTGTGATTTTTATCCTCCCACTCCAAGATTTTATAGGGGTCATATTAAATTACTGCACTTGTTAGGATAAAGGGGGGAGCGCTTTGGGCTTTGATTGTATTTAGAGGGTCACCTCTGTATTTGTTTTGGGATTCACTCTAACATTTGGGGTGTTAAATAACTGATCTAATTTGATGGATTCCATGGGTGAAAAGGAGGTGGGGGGTCTTTGTTATCCTGTATATTTTTGGGGAGTGTCCTAAGCATTGGGTTGATGCTGCCATTTTTGGAGATCAGCATCCCCGTCCCCCCCTCGAAAGGGTGCTCATGTTATGTAGGATACATTGTATTAGGGAATTGAAGCCTGTTTCAATGTCCTGTTACAGCACCTAGTTTTTAAAAAAAAAAAATTGTTTTTAATTTCCCTGGTGGGGGTGGAATGATGCATCCTTTGAGTGGGAGGAGGTATGTATGGGGGGTTGGGAGTGTGCATTGGATTTTATGATGGTTTTTCTTAAAATGTATCTGCTGCTAAAAATGTTTTATACTTGTCATCTTATTCTTAACTGTTTTTATCGTTGACCTGTTTCTTCCCTCTGTTTGGCACTGTTCTATTGTACATGTTGTCAGGTTTTTTTTTGTAGAGTCGCCTTTCTGTGTTTTCTTCCACATATAAATGTCGCCTCACATGCCTGCAGTTCAGAGAACAGATCTCCACATATCCATCTCACCCACACTATGCTATAGACACTCAGTAAAAGGCAGCCCCTCTGGGGAAGGATCGTTGGTTGAGACTTCTCGCCACACTGCCCAGTCCACTATGCGCTCCTCCATTATTCCTGTTGCTTGGAATGAACATTAAAAAAAGATTTAGCTCAATCTTTGGCTTTTGTCTTATTTATTTTTTGATATAATTATTAAAACTCTATAAATAAGGTTCTGATGGAAACAAATAAGTAAAACATTGAAATCACGTGACCATTCATGCAATCGCGTGATTTCAATGATGGGATCGGGTCAGGGGGGAGTGCCTATGACGTTAGCCATTCCCTCCAGCCCGTGATCCCCATTAGGAAGCCGTTATGTCTTCAGTACAGCCAAACAGCTAGGACGTTCCATGAAACGTCCTAACGGCGGGAAGGGGTTAAGTATATAGTTCTATTTATCTTAATGCAGTAGTCGACAAATCTGTTTAACGTTAATGAGCCAATAAGAGTATTTAGGAGCCAGATAGTGTTTTTTGTATTAAAGACGTGCATTTTTCATTCACTGCTCAATCTGAAAGTATAAGGCTGCTTGCGGTATTTTGCTTTTTCAGCATCAAATATCATCTTCAAGTGAAAGAAGCTAAGATATAGATTTGCAAAGATCTTAGTTTTTTCACTTGCACAAGAAGATATTCAGCACCAAAAAGAGCCTCTTCTGAATTAGTCAGTGAACAAAACTGCTGAATGCATGTCTGTAATTTGTATATAGATATATGGAGAATAACCCAAAAATGTAGTAGTCAAAGCTAAAATTCTAGGAACCAGTGGCTCCTAGCTTTGTCAAGCCCTGTCTTAATGCGCGTAAAACAAATCACATAATGTCACATGATTTTGTTTTTAAAAGTGTGTGTGTATTAACTCTAAAAATCTAGCAGTACATTGTACAGGACTCAGAAATATATAATTATATATTTAAAAAAAAAATAAACTCATTCACTGTTGTATTTCTCTTGCAAGGTGTATCCAGTCCACGGATTCATCCTTTACTTGTGGGATATTCTCATTCCCTACAGGAAGTGGCAAAGAGAGCACACAGCAGAGCTGTCCATATAGCTCCCCCTCTAGCTCCACCCCCCAGTCATTCTCTTTGCCGGCTCTAAGCACTAGGGTCTCTCTACGGGAGGGTAAAGTGAATGTGGTGTTAGAATTGTAGTTTTTATTATCTTCAATCAAAAGTTTATTTTAAATGGTACCGGTTTGTACTATTTACTCTCTAGCAGAAAAGTGATGAAGATTTCTGCTGAGAGGAAAATGATTTTAGCATGTTGTAACTAAAATCCACTGCTGTTCCGACACAGGACTGAGGAGTACCAGAAAACTTCAGTTGGGGGGAACGGTTTGCATGGTAATCTGCAATGAGTTATTTTCAGTCATTTATTTCTAGACAAGACTGAGATAATGCTAGAAGAGACTGACAATATCCCCATGTGGGGAGGTTAAGCTATGCTCAGACTTAGTAAGGAATTGAATGCTTACATAACAGGGCTAATTATGCTGGTTGACACTGATTTAGGGCAATCGATTGTTTATTTAAGAAAAATATAGTTTGTAGACACTTTGAAAGTCCTTTTGGGGTTCTTTCTGGGGTTATTACCCACATGGCTGGTTTTTATTCACTTAAGAGTGATTTACTAGGGCTCACAGCTCCGGAGTAGAGTGGGAGGGGCCTAATTTTGCGCCTCAGATGCGCAGTTAGAATTGCAGAGAAGTTCATGCTGCTTCACATGGAGGGTCCTGCTGCTGTTTGAGGGCCTTATAGAAGCTATATACCCCCAAATCTGATCGCTAAGGGCAGGTAGGGCCACAGCAAGGCTGTGGAAAGGTGCTTTACTATTTTTAACCGGGTGTTGGCTTTAGGCTGCTCCGGTTTGGGCATTAAGGGGCTAATCGTTTTGAAACTTGTGGTGCAATCCTATTAAGGCTTTAGGTACATACTGTGAAAATTTCAGAAGTGCTGCATTTTCACTGTTTTGTAAAATTGTGTGCTCTTTTTATCTCTTAAAGGCACAGTAACGTTTTTTTCAAATTGTGTTTTTTATTTGATTAAAGTGATTTCCAAGCCTGCTTGTGTATGTTACTAGTCTATTAAACATGTCTGACACTAAGGAAAATCCTTGTTCAATGTGTTTAGAAGCCATGGTGGAACCCCCTCTCAGAATGTGTCCCACTTGTACTGATATGTCTATACACTTTAAAGATCATATTGTTGCACTTAAAAATGTGGCCCAAGATGATTCTCAGACTGAAGGTAACGAGGGTAGCCCGTCTGCCTCTCCCCAAGTGTCACAACCAGTTACGCCCGCGCAAGCGACGCCTAGTACCTCTAGTGCGTCTAACCCTTTTACATTACAAGACTTAGCGGCAGTCATGGATAATTCTCTTACAGCCTTCTTATCTAAACTGCCCGTGTTACCCGCAAAGCGTGATAGCTCCGTTTTAAGAACAGATTATGAGCATTCTGACGCTTTGGTAGCCGATATACCCTCACAACGCTCTGAAGTGGGAGCGAGGGATTTGATGTCTGAGGGAGAAGTCTCTGATTCAGGAAGGGTTCCTCCTCAGACAGATTCAGATACATTGGCTTTTAAATTTAAACTAGAACACCTCTGCGTTTTGCTTAGGGAGGTATTAGCTACTCTGGATGACTGCGACCCTTTAGCGATCCCAGAGAAATTGTGTAAAATGGACAAGTACCTAGAGGTCCCTGTTTACACGGATACGTTTCCGGTCCCTAAGAGGATTGTGGATATCGTTACTAGGGAGTGGGATAGACCAGGTGTTCCCTTTGCTCCCCCTCCTGTTTTTAAGAAAATGTTCCCCATACCTGACCCTGTGCGGGACTCGTGGCAGACGGTCCCTAAGGTGGAGGGGGCTGTTTCTACACTTGCTAAACGCACAACCATACCAATTGAAGACAGTTGTGCTTTTAAAGACCCTATGGATAAGAAGTTAGAGGGTTTACTTAAGAAAATTTTTGTTCAACAAGGTTTTCTTCTCCAACCTATTGCCTGCATTATTCCTGTAACTACTGCAGCTGCTTTCTGGTTTGAGGCGCTGGAAGACTCGCTCCAGACGGAGACCTCATATGAGGAAATTATGGATAGAATTAAGGCTCTAAAGCTAGCTAATTCTTTTATCACTGACGCCGCTTTCCAAATAGCTAAGTTAGCGGCAAAAAATTCAGGTTTCGCCATTTTGGGGCGCTAAGGCTAAAGTCCTGGTCGGCCGATGTGTCTAAATCCAAGCTTTTGAACGTTCCTTTCAAAGGAAAGACCCTCTTCGGGCCTGAATTGAAAGAGATTATTTCAGATATCACCGGGGGAAAAGGCCATGCTCTCCCTCAGGACAAGCCCTTTAAGACAAAAAACAAAGCTAATTTTCGTTCCTTTCGCAATTTCAGGAATGGCCCCGCTTCATTCTCTCCGGCTGCAAAGCAAGAGGGTAACGCTTCACAGCCTAAGGCAACCTGGAAACCTTATCAGGGCTGGAATAAGGGTAAACAGGCCAAAAAGCCTGCAGCTGCCACCAAGACAGCATGAAGGGGTAGCCCCCGATCCGGGACCGGATCTAGTAGGGGGCAGACTCTCTCTTCGCTCAGGCCTGGGCAAGAGATGTACACGATCCTTGGGCATTAGAGATTGTAGCCCAGGGATACCTTTTAGAATTCAAGAACTCTCCTCCAAGGGGAAGGTTCCACATTTCTCGTCTGTCTACAGATCAGACAAAGAAAGAGGCGTTTTTTCGCTGTGTAGAAGATCTACATACAATGGGAGTGATCCACCCAGTTCCAATTGCAGAACAAGGACTGGGGTTTTACTCAAACCTGTTTGTGGTTCCCAAAAAAGAAGGAACTTTCAGACCAATCCTGGATCTCAAAATTCTAAACAAATTCCTCAGAGTCCCATCATTCAAGATGGAGACCATTCGGACAATCTTACCAATGATCCAGGGGGGTCAATATATGACTACCGTGGATCTAAAGGATGCATATCTGCATATTCCTATCCACAAAGATCACCAGTTTCTCAGGTTCGCCTTTCTGGACAAGCATTATCAGTTTGTGGCTCTTCCTTTCGGGTTGGCCACTGCTCCCAGAATTTTCACAAAGGTGCTAGGGTCCCTCCTGGCGGTTCTAAGACCGCGGGGCATAGCAGTGGCGCCTTACCTAGACGACATCTTAATTCAGGCGTCGACTTTCCAAAGAACCAAGTCTCACACAGAGATCGTATTGGCCTTTCTGAGGTCTCATGGGTGGAAGGTGAACATCAAAAGAGTTCTCTCTCCCCCCTCACAAGAGTTCCATTCCTAGGAACCCTGATAGACTCGGTAGAAATGAAAATATTTCTGACGGAGGTCAGAAAGTTAAAACTGTTAACTACTTGCCGAGCTCTACATTCCATTCCTCGGCCATCTGTAGCTCAGTGCATGGAGACACTCGGACTAATGATAGCGGCAATGGACATAGTCCCTTTTGCTCGGATACACCTCAGACCACTGCAACTATGCATGCTCAAACAGTGGAATGGGGATTATGCAGATTTGTCTCCTCAAATTCAGTTGGACCAGGAGACCAGAGATTCTCTTCTCTGGTGGTTGTCTCAGGATCACCTGTCTCAGGGAATATGTTTCCGCAGGCCAGAGTGGATCATTGTAACGACCGACGCCAGTCTGTTAGGCTGGGGTGCGGTCTGGGACTCCCTGAAAGCTCAGGGCTTATGGTCTCTGGAAGAAACTCTTCTCCCGATAAACATTCTGGAACTGAAGGCGATATTAAACGCTCTTCAGGCATGGCCTCAACTAGCTGCGGCCAAATTCATCAGATTTCAGTCAGACAACATCACGACTGTAGCTTACGTCAATCATCAGGGGGGAACAAAGAGTTCCCTAGCGATGACGGAAGTAACCAAAATAATCAGGTGGGCGGAGGATCACTCCTGCCATCTCTCAGCAATTCACATCCCAGGAGTAGACAACTGGGAGGCGGATTTTCTAAGTCATCAGACTTTTCACCCGGGGGAGTGGGAACTCCACCCGGAGGTATTTGCCCAGCTGACTCAGCTTTGGGGCACTCCAGAGTTGGATCTGATGGCGTCCCGTCAGAACACCAAACTTCCTCTCTACGGGTCCAGGTCCCGGGATTCCAAGGCGGTATTTATAGATGCTCTAGCAGCGCCTTGGTCCTTCAATCTGGTTTATGTTTTTCCACCGTTTCCTCTCCTCCCGCGTCTGGTTGCCAGAATCAAGCAGGAGAAGGCTTCAGTGATTCTGATAGCGCCTGCGTGGCCACGCAGGACTTGGTATGCAGACCTAGTGGACATGTCATCTGTCCCACCATGGACATTGCCAATGAGGCAGGATCTTCTGATACAGGGTCCGTTCAAGCATCCAAATTTAGTTTCTCTACGTCTGACTGCTTGGAGATTGAACGCTTAATTCTATCAAAGCGTGGGTTCTCTGAGTCAGTTATAGATACTCTGATTCAGGCTAGAAAGCCTGTCACCAGGAAAATCTACCATAAGATATGGCGGAAATATCTTTGTTGGTGTGAATCCAAGGGTTACTCATGGAGTAAGATTAGGATTCCCAGGATATTGTCCTTTCTCCAAGAAGGATTGGAGAAAGGATTGTCAGCTAGTTCCTTAAAAGGACAAATATCTGCTTTGTCTATCCTGTTACACAAGCGTCTGGCAGAGGTACCAGACGTTCAAGCGTTAGCTCAGGCTTTAGTCCGAAATCAAGCCTGTCTATAAACCGGTGGCTCCGCCATGGAGTTTGAATCTAGTTCTTTCAGTTCTCCAAGGGGTTCCGTTTGAACCTTTACATTCCATAGACATTAAGTTGTTATCTTGGAAAGTTTTGTTTTTGATAGCTATCTCTTCTGCTCGAAGAGTTTCAGAATTATCTGCCTTACAGTGTGATTCACCTTACCTGGTGTTCCACGCAGATAAGGTAGTTTTGCGTACCAAGCCTGGTTTTCTTCATAAAGTGGTTTCTAACAAGAATATTAACCAGGAAATAGTTGTTCCTTCTCTGTGTCCTAATCCATTTTCGAAGAAGGAACGTCTATTACACAATCTTGATGTAGTTCGTGCTTTAAAGTTCTATTTACAAGCAACTAAGGATTTCAGACAAACATCTTCCTTGTTTGTTATCTATTCTGGTAAGAGGAGAGGTCAGAAAGCGACTGCTACCTCTCTTTCCTTTTGGCTGAAAAGCATCATCCGTTTGGCCTATGAGACTGCTGGCCAGCAGCCTCCTGAAAGAATTACTGCTCATTCTACCAGAGCAGTGGCTTCCACATGGGCTTTCAAAAATGAGGCTTCTGTTGAACAGATTTGTAAGGCAGCGACTTGGTCTTCACTGCATACTTTTGCCAAATTTTACAAATTCGATACTTTTGCTTCTTCGGAGGCTATTTTTGGGAGAAAGGTTTTGCAAGCAGTGGTGCCTTCCGTTTAAGGTACCTGTCTTGTTCCCTCCCTTCATCCGTGTCCTAAAGCTTTGGTATTGGTATCCCACAAGTAAAGGATGAATCCGTGGACTGGATACACCTTGCTAGAGATAACAGAATTTATGCTTACCTGATAAATTACTTTCTCTTGCGGTGTATCCAGTCCACGGCCCGCCCTGGCATTTAACTCGGGTAAAAAAATTTTGTTAAAACTACAGTCACCACTGCACCCTATGGTTTCTCCTTTTTCTTCCTAACCTTTGGTCGAATGACTGGTGGGTGGAGCTAGAGGGGGAGCTATATGGACAGCTCTGCTGTGTGCTCTTTGCCACTTCCTGTAGGGAATGAGAATATCCCACAAGTAAAGGATGAATCCGTGGACTGGAAACACCGCAAGAGAAAGTAATTTATCAGGTAAGCATAAATTCTGTTTTTATGTAGTATATTTCTCTCTGCTAAAAGGGACATGAAACAAAACATTTTTCTCTTGTAAGGTGTATCCAGTCCACGGATTCATCCATTACTTGTGGGATATTCTCGTTCCCAACAGGAAGCTGCAAGAGGATCACCAACATCAGAGCTGTCTATATAGCTCCTCCCCTAACTGCCACCTCCCAGTCATTCTCTTGCAGCTCTCGACAAGGGAAGCTGCTAGAGAGATGTGGTGCATTAATGTAGTTTATCTTCAATCAAAAGTTTATTTTCAAATGGTACCGGAGTTGTACTATTTTAGCCTCAGGCAGAAAGTTGAAGAAGAGTCTGCCTGTGGTCTTTGATGATCTTAGCAGGTTGTAACTAAGATCCATTGCTGTTCTCACACATAACTGAAGAGATGGGTAACTTCAGCTGGGGGAATAGCGTGCAGGGTCTCCTGCTCTGAGGTATGTGCAGTTTTATATTTTTCTAGAGAGATGATAAGCTAGAAAATGCTGACAATACCGGATTTATTTAAGGTAAGCCTGATTACAGTGATTTAATAACGACTGGTATCATGCTTGCTGTAAAGGGTAATATTTGTATTATTTACTCACATTACTGAATAGATATAACGTTTTCTTGAAGGTGTCTGAACGTTTATTACATATTGGTGATAAAACTTTATTCTGGGGCCCAGTTTTTCCACATGGCTGACTAGATTTTGCCTAGGGATAGTTTTTTAAGGCCCTCTCACTGTGAGTACAGGTTGGGAGGGGCTTTTTTTCCATTAGTTTTTGCAGCTTGAGACATCCAGCTTCCCTGAAGGAGTCCCCTGAACATATAGGACCTCTCTAAGGGGTTTTTGTGCCTTCCAAAGCTGTTGTATGGGCAGGTAGGGCCACAGTAGAGCTGTGGCAGTTTGTTGTGACTGTTTAAAAACGTTTATAGTTTTTTTGATCCGGTTTTGAAACTAAGGGGTTAATCACCCATTTGCAAGTGGGTGCAATGCTCTTTCAGCCTATTATACACACTATAAAAATTTTGTAAGATTTACTGCTTTCTCTTGTTAAATGTATCCAGTCCACAGATCATCCATTACTTGTGGGATATTCTCCTTCCCAACAGGAAGTTGCAAGAGGATCACCCACAGCAGAGCTGCTATATAGCTCCTCCCCTAACTGTCATATCCAGTCATTCTCTTGCAAGCCTCAACCAAGATGGAGGTCGTAAGAGGAGTGTGGTGTTTTATACTTAGTTTATTCTTCAATCAAAAGTTTATTTTTAAATGGTACCGGAGTGTACTGTTTATCTCAGGCAGTATTTAGAAGAAGAATCTTCCTGCGTTTTCTATGATCTTAGCAGAAGTAACTAAGATCCATGGCTGTTCTCACATATTCTGAGGAGTGAGGTAACTTCAGAGAGGGAATGGCGTGCAGGTTTTCCTGCAATAAGGTATGTGCAGTTAATATTTTTCTAGGGATGGAATTTGCTAGAAAATGCTGCTGATACCGAACTAATGTAAGTAAAGCCTTAAATGCAGTGACAGCGACTGGTATCAGGCTTATTAATAGAGATGCATACTCATAAAAATGTAATATAAAACGTTTGCTGGCATGTTTAATCGTTTTTATATGTATTTGGTGATAAAACTTATTGGGGCCTAGTTTTTTTCCACATGGCTGGCTTGAATTTTGCCTAGAAACAGTTTCTTTAGGCTTTCCACTGTTGTAATATGAGTGGGAGGGGCCTATTTTAGCAGTTTTTTGCACAGCAAAAATTACAGACACAGACATCCAGCTTCTTCCTGCATGATCCAGGACATCTCTGGAGGGCTCAAAAGGCTTCAAAGTTGTTTTTGAGGGAGGTAAAAAGCCACAGTAGAGCTGTGGCAGTTGTGACTGTTAAAAGACAAAAACGTTTTTTTTTTTTTTTATTATTCCGTTTTGGGTATTAAGGGGTTAATCATCCATTTGCAAGTGGGTGCAATGCTCTGCTAACTTGTTACATACACTGTAAAAATGTTGTTAGTGTAACTGCCTTTTTTCACTGTTATTTCAAATTTTGACAAAATTTGTGTTTCTTAAAGGTGCAGTAATGTTTTTATATTGCTTGTAAACTTGTAAAGTGTTTTCCAAGCTTGCTAGTCTCATTGCTAGTCTGTTTAAACATGTCTGACACAGAGGAAACTACTTGTTCATTATGTTTGAAAGCCATGGTGGAGCCCCATAGGAGAATGTGTACTAAATGTATTGTTTTCACCTTAAACAGTAAAGATCAGTCTTTAACTATAAAAGAAATATCACCAGAAGATTCTGACGAGGGGGAAGTTATGCCGACTAACTCTCCCCATGTGTCAGAGCCTTCGCCTCCCGCTCAGGGGATGCACGCTAATATGGCGCCAATTACATCAGGGACGCCCATAGCGATTACCTTGCAGGACATGGCTGCAATCATGAATAATACCCTGTCAGAGGTATTATCCAGGTTGCCTGAATTAAGAGGCAAGCGCGATTTGCTCTGGGGTTAGGAGAAATACAGAGCGCGCAGATGCTGTAAGGGCCATGTCTGATACTGCGTCACAATATGCAGATCATGAGGACGGAGAGCTTCAGTCTGTGGGTGACATCTCTGATTCGGGGAAACCTGATTCAGAGATTTCTAATTTTAAATTTAAGCTTGAGAACCTCCGTGTGTTGCTTGGGGAGGTATTAGCTGCTCTGAATGACTGTAACACAGTTGCAGTACCAGAGAAATTGTGTAGGCTGGATAAATACTATGCAGTACCGGTGTGTACTGATGTTTTTCCTATACCTAAAAGGCTTACAGAAATTATTAGCAAGGAGCGGGATAGACCGGGTGTGCCTTTTTCCCCACCTCCTATATTTAGAAAAATGTTTCCAATAGACGCCACTACACGGGACTTATGGCAGACGGTCGCTAAGGTGGAGGGAGCAGTTTCTACTTTAGCAAAGCGTACCACTATCCCTGTCGAGGACAGTTGTGCTTTTTCAGATCCAATGGATAAAAAATTGGAGGGTTACCTTAAGAAAATGTTTATTCAACAAGGTTTTATTTTACAGCCCCTTGCATGCATTGCGCCTGTCACGGCCACGGCGGCATTCTGGTTTGAGGCCATCCATACAGCTCCATTGACTGAAATTATTGACAAGCTTAGAACACTTAAGCTAGCTAACTCATTTGTTTCTGATGCCATTGTTCATTTGACTAAACTAACGGCTAAGAATTCCGGATTCGCCATCCAAGCGCGTAGGGCGCTATGGCTTAAATCCTGGTCATCTGACGTGACTTCGAAGTCTAAATTACTCAACATTCCTTTCAAGGGGCAGACCTTATTTGGGCCTGGTTTGAAGGAAATTATTGCTGACATTACTGGAGGTAAGGGTCACACCCTTCCTCAGGACAGGGCCAAATCAAAGGCCAAACAGTCTAATTTTCGTGCCTTTCGAAATTTCAAGGCAGGTGCAGCATCAACTTCCTCTGCTTCAAAACAAGAGGGAACTTTTGCTCAATCTAAGCAGGCCTGGAAACCTAACCAGTCCTGGAACAAAGGCAAGCAGGCCAGAAAGCCTGCTGCTGCCTCTAAGACAGCATGAAGGAACTGCCCCCTATCCGGCGACGGATCTAGTAGGGGGCAGACTTTCTCTCTTCGCCCAGGCGTGGGCAAGAGATGTTCAGGATCCCTGGGCGTTGGAGATCATATCTCAGGGATATCTTCTGGACTTCAAAGCTTCCCCTCCACAAGGGAGATTTCATCTTTCAAGGCTATCTGCAAATCAGATAAAGAAAGAGGCATTCCTACGCTGTGTGCAAGACCTCCTAGTTATGGGAGTGATCCATCCAGTTCCGCGGACGGAACAAGGACAGGGTTTTTATTCTAATCTGTTTGTGGTTCCCAAAAAAGAGGGAACATTCAGACCAATTTTGGATCTAAAGATCTTAAACAAATTCCTCAGAGTTCCATCTTTCAAAATGGAAACTATTCGGACCATCCTACCCATGATCCAAGAAGGTCAGTACATGACCACAGTGGACTTAAAGGATGCCTACCTTCACATACCGATTGACAAAGATCATCATCGGTTTCTAAGGTTTGCCTTTCTGGACAGGCATTACCAATTTGTAGCTCTTCCCTTCGGGTTGGCTACAGCCCCGAGAATCTTTACAAAGGTTCTGGGCTCACTTCTGGCGGTTCTAAGACCGCGAGGCATAGCGGTGGCTCCGTATCTAGACGACATCCTGATACAGGCGTCAAGCTACCAAGTCTCATACAGAGATAAAGAGATATTGCGCCCCTGACAGAGGCGTGCTGGCTGGGCTCCCTACTTCCGGATTCAATACTCCCAGACTGCATGGAGAAGCGGAACGGACGTCATACACAGACACACTGAAGACACGCTGAAGTGACGCTGCTCAGTGAAAGGACCGCAAACCCCGCAGGAACGGTAAGCGCCACACTAGTGAAATCTTCTCATAGATAGAGATAGTTCTGGCATTCCTGAGGTCGCACGGGTGGAAAGTGAACGAGGAAAAGAGTTCTCTATCCCCACTCACAAGAGTCTCCTTCTTAGGGACTCTTATAGATTCTGTAGAAATGAAAATTTACCAGACGGAGTCCAGGTTATCAAAACTTCTAAATGCTTGCCGTGTTCTTCACTCCATTCCGCGCCCTTCGGTAGCTCAGTGTATGGAGGTAATCGGCTTAATGGTAGCGGCAATGGACATAGTGCCATTTGCGCGCCTTCATCTCAGACCGCTGCAATTATGCATGCTGAGTCAGTGGAATGGGGATTACACAGATTTGTCCCCTCTGCTAAATCTGGATCAAGAGACCAGAGATTCTCTTCTCTGGTGGTTGTGTCGGGTACACCTGTCCAAGGGTATGACCTTTCGCAGGCCAGATTGGACAATTGTAACAACAGATGCCATGTACAGAAAATCAGTAAAAAACTGAAAAAAAGGGTACAAATGTAGCACTCAATGAACGTATTTGTGTAACACAAGAGGTGAAAAAACATTAAAATGTAACTTTTATTAGATCAAGTTAAAAACAGGGGATTAACAAACATTTTTTAAAAAAATGAAAATTTGGATCCACTACCTATTCGCCAGATAATATCACTACTGGCTAATAGAGACACACACCCACGTTAGGTTAATGTATGGTCTCCTTATAAATCAGATGACAAGGCTATCCCTTGGTATATTATTCTGAGTAAAGATAGTCTCTTATTAGAGTGGGTTTAAATAAATGCTCTAGCCTTGCAAAACTCAGTGAGTTATAATTTTGGATAAATACTGTATTGCCCACAATGCTATAAAGAGTAAAAGATAGATATTAGGTTGCCTATTGTTACCGTTTTTATTATCACTGATAAATATCTGGGTTACCTTTTATTACCATTATTTTTTGTGACAATCTAAGCTATGGTTGGGCACTTTTTTATAAAGTTCTAAATATATGTGTTTAAACATATATTTGCCTTGATTCAGTATGTTCAATATTCCTTATTTCAGACAGTCAGTTTCATTATTTGGGATAATGCATATGAATAATCAATTTTTTCTTACCTTAATTGACTTTTTTTCCTGTGGGCTGTTAGGCTCGCGGGGGCTGAAAATGCTTCATTTTATTGCGTCATTTTTGGCGCAAAAAATTTGTTTCATTTCCGGCGTCATTTTTGTCGCCGGAAGTTGTTTGTGTTTGCGTAATTTTTTTTTTAAGCATTTCGGCGCCTAATAATGTGGGCGTCTTTTTGCGCTAAAAAATATGGGCGTCATTATTGTCTCCACATTATTTAAGTATCATTGTTTATTTGCTTCTGGTTGCTAGAAGCTTGTTCATTGGCATTTTTTCCCATTCCTGAAACTGTCTTTTAAGGAATTTGATAAATTTTGCTTTATATGTTGTTTTTTCTATTACATATTGCGAGATGTCTCAGATTGATCCTGAATCAGAAGCTACTTCTGGAAAATCGCTGCCTGATGCTGGATCTACCAAAGTTAAGTGCATTTGTTGTAAACTTGTGGTAACTGTCTTTCCGGCTGTAGTTTGTGATGTATGTCATGATAAGCTTGCTAATGCAGACAATATTTCCATTAGTAATGTTCCATTACCTGTTGCTGTTCCATCAACATCTAATACTCAGGGTGTTCCTGTTAATATAAGAGATTTTGTTTCTAAATCTATTAGGAAGGCTATGTCTGTTATTTCTCCTTCCAGTAAACGTAAAAGATCTTTTAAAACTTCTCATTTTTCAGATGAATTTTTAAATGAACATCATCATTCTGATTCTGTTTCTGAGGATGATTTTTCTGGTTCAGAGGATTCTGTTCCAGAGATTGACACTGATAAATCTTCATATTTATTTAAAATGGAATTTATTCGTTCTTTGCTTAAGGAAGTCTTAATTGCATTAGAAATGGAGGAATCTGGTCCTCTTGATACTAAATCTAAACGTTTAAATATGGTTTTTAAACCTCCTGTAGTCATCCCGGAAGATTTTCCTGTCCCTGATGCTATTTCTGAAGTAATTTCCAGGGAATGGAATAATCTGGGTCATTCTTTTACTCCTTCTAAAAGGTTTAAGAAATTGTATCCTGTGCCATCTGACAGGTTGATGGGGCTATCTCTACTCTTGCTAAACGTACTACTATTCCTACGGCAGATAGTACTTCCTTTAAGGATCCTTTAGATAGGAAAATTGAATCCTTTCTAAGAAAAGCATATTTGTGTTCAGGTAATTTACTTAGACCTGCTATATCTTTGGCGGATGTTGCTGCAGCTTCAACTTTCTGGTTGGAGGCTTTAGCACAACAAGTGACAGATCATAATACTCATAGCATTGTTAATCTTCTTCAACATGCTAATAATTTTATTTGTGATGCCATCTTTGATATCATTAGGGTTGATTTCAGGTATATGTCTTTAGCTATTTTAGCTAGAAGAGCTTTATGGCTTAAAACCTGGAATGCTGATATGTCTTCTAAGTCAACTTTGCTTTCCCTTTCTTTTCAAGGTAATAAATTGTTTGGTTCTCAGTTGGATTCTATTATTTCAACTGTTACTGGAGGGAAAGGAACTTTTTTACCCCAGGATAAAAAATCTAAAGGTAAATATAGGGCTGCTAATCGTTTTCGTTCCTTTCGTCAGAATAAGGAACAAAAGCCTGATCCTTCCCCTACTGGAACGGTTTCTTTTTGGAAACCATCTCCAGTCTGGAATAAATCCAAGCCTTCTAGAAAGCCTAAGCCAGCTCCCAAGTCCACATGAAGGTGCGGCCCTCATTCCAGCCCAGCTGGTAGGGGGCAGATTACGATTTTTCAAAGAAATTTGGATCAATTCGATTCACAGTCTTTGGATTCAGAACATTGTTTCACAAGGATACAGAATAGGTTTCAAGATAAGGCCTCCTGCAAAAAGATTTTTTCTTTCTCGCGTTCCAATAAATCCAGTGAAGGCTCAAGCGTTTCTGAAATGTGTTTCAGATCTAGAGTTGGCTGGAGTAATTGTGCCAGTTCCAGTTCTGGAACAGGGTCTGGGTTTTTACTCAAATCTATTCATTGTACCAAAGAAGGAGAATTCCTTCAGACCAGTCCTGGATTTAAAAATATTGAATCGTTATGTAAGAATACCAACATTCAAAATGGTTACTATAAGGACTATTCTGCCTTTTGTTCAGCAAGGGCATTATATGTCCACAATAGATTTACAAGATGCATATCTACATATTCCGATTCATCCAGATCACTATCAGTTTCTGAGATTCTCTTTTCTAGACAAGCATTACCAGTTTGTGGCTCTGCCGTTTGGCCTAGCAACAGCTCCAAGGATTTTTACAAAGGTTCTCGGTGCCCTTCTATCTGTAATCAGAGAACAGGGTATTGTGGTATTTCCTTATTTGGACGATATCTTGTTACTTGCTCAGTCTTCACAATTAGCAGAATATCATACGAATCGTCTTGTGTCGTTTCTTCAAGAACATGGTTGGAGGATCAATTTACCAAAGAGTTCATTGATTCCTCAGACAAGGGTAACCTTTTTAGGTTTCCAGATAGATTCAGTGTCCATGACTCTGTCTTTGACGGACAAGAGACACCTGAAATTGGTTTCAGCTTGTCAAAACCTTCAGTCTCAATCATTCCCTTCGGTAGCCTTTTGCATGGAAATTCTAGGTCTTATGACTGCTGCATCGGACGCGATCCCCTTTGCTCGTTTTCACATGCGACCTCTTCAGCTCTGTATGCTGAACCAGTGGTGCAGGGATTATACAAAGATATCACAATTAATATCTTTAAAACCGATTGTACGACACTCTCTGACGTGGTGGACAGACCACCATCGTTTAGTTCAGGGGGCTTCTTTTGTTCTTCCAACCTGGACTGTGATCTCAACGGATGCAAGTCTGACAGGTTGGGGAGCTGTATGGGGGTCTCTGACAGCACAGGGGGTTTGGGAATCTCAGGAGGCGAGATTACCAATCAACATTTTAGAACTCCGTGCAATTTTCAGAGCTCTTCAGTCGTGGCCTCTTCTAAAGAGAGAGTCGTTCATTTGTTTTCAGACGGACAATGTCACAACCGTGTGGCATATGTCAATCATCAAGGAGGGACTCACAGTCCTCTGGCTATGAAAGAAGTATCTCGAATACTTGCATGGGCGGAATCCAGCTCCTGTCTAATTTCTTCGGTTCACATCCCGGGTATAGACAATTGGGAAGCGGATTATCTCAGTCGCCAGACTTTACATCCGGGCGAATGGTCTCTTCACCCAGAGGTATTTCTTCAGATTGTTCAAATCTGGGGTCTTCCAGAAATAGATCTGATGGCTTCTCATCTAAACAAGAAGCTTCCCAGGTATCTGTCCAGATCCAGGGATCCTCAGGCGGAAGCAGTGGATGCATTGTCACTTCCTTGGAAGTATCATCCTGCCTATATCTTTCCGCCTCTAGTTCTCCTTCCAAGAGTGATCTCCAAGTTTCTAAAGGAGCGTTCGTTTGTTCTGCTGGTAGCTCCAGCATAGCCTCACAGGTTTTGGTATGCGGATCTTGTTCGGATGGCTACTTGCCAACCGTGGACTCTTCCGTTAAGACCAGACCTATCGCAAGGTCCTTTTTTCCGTCAGGATCTCAAATCATTAAATTTGAAGGTATGGAGATTGAACGCTTGATTCTCAGTCATAGAGGTTTCTCTGACTCCGTAATTAATACTATGTTACAGGCTTGTAAATCTGTGTCTAGGAAGATATATTATCGAGTCTGGAAGACTTACATTTCTTGGTGTTCTTCTCATCATTTTTCTTGGCATTCTTTTAGAATTCCTAGAATTTTACAGTTTCTTCAGGATGGTCTGGATAAAGGTTTGTCTGCAAGTTCCTTGAAAGGACACATTTCTGCTCTTTCTGTGTTGTTTCACAGAAAGATTGCTAATCTTCCTGCTATTCATTGTTTTGTTCAGGCTTTGGTCCGTATAAAACCTGTCATTAAGTCAATTTCTCCTCCTTAGAGTTTGAATTTGGTTCTGGGGGCTCTTCAAGCTCCTCCGTTTGAACCTATGCATTCTCTGGATATTAAATTACTTTCTTGGAAAGTTTTGTTTCTTTTGGCCATCTCTTCTGCTAGAAGAGTTTCTGAATTATCTGCTCTTTCTTGTGAGTTTCCTTTTCTGATTTTTCATCAGGATAAGGCGGTGTTGCGAACTTCATTTAAATTTTTACCTAAGGTTGTGAATTCTAACAACATTAGTAGAGAAATTGTGGTTCTTTCATTGTGTCCTAATCCTAAGAATTCTAAGGAGAGATTGTTACATTCTTTGGATGTAGTTAGAGCTTTGAAATATTATGTTGAAGCTACTAAAGATTTCCGAAAGACTTCTAGTCTTCTCTGGTGGTTATCTCGGGTCCATCTGTCCAAGGGTATGACCTTCCGCAGGCCAGATTGGACAATAGTAACGACAGATGCCAGCCTTCTGGGCTGGGGTGCAGTCTGGAACTCCCTGAAGGCTCAGGGCTTGTGGACTCAGGAGGAGACACTCCTTCCAATAAACATTCTGGAACTAAGAGCGATATTCAATGCTCTTCAGGCTTGGCCTCAGCTAGCTGCGGTCAGGTTCATCAGATTTCAGTCGGACAACATCACGACTGTAGCTTACATCAACCATCAAGGGGGAACAAGGAGTTCCCTAGCAATGTTGGAGGTTTCAAAAATAATTCTATGGGCAGAGGTTCACTCTTGCCATCTATCAGCTATCCATATCCCAGGAGTAGAGAACTGGGAGGCGGATTTTCTAAGTCGGCAGACTTTTCACCCGGGGGAGTGGGAACTCCATCCGGAGGTGTTTGTACAGTTGATTCAACTTTGGGGCAAACCAGAACTGGATCTCATGGCGTCTCGTCAGAACGCCAAGCTTCCTTGTTACGGGTTCAGGTCCAGGGATCCCAAGGCAGCGCTGATAGATGCTCTAGCAGCGCCTTGGTCTTTCTACCTGGCTTATGTGTTTCAACCGTTTCCTCTGCTCCCTCGTCTGATTGCCAAGATCAAGCAGGAGAGAGCTTCAGTGATTTTGATTGCTCCTGCGTGGCCACGCAGGACTTGGTACGCAGATCTGGTGGACATGTCATCCTTTCCACCTTGGACTCTGCCGCTGAGGCAGGACCTTCTACTTCAAGGTCCCTTCAAACATCCAAATCTAATTTCTCCTACATTGGTGTGTCCGGTCCACGGCTTCATCCTTACTTGTGGGATATTCTCATTCCCTACAGGAAGTGGCAAAGAGAGCACACAGCAAAGCTGTCCATATAGTCCCCCCTCTAGCTCTGCCCCCCAGTCATTCTCTTTGCCGCTCTGAACAAGTAGCATCTCCACGGGGGTGGTAAAGAGTATGTGGTGTTAGTTCTTTAAAACACTTTTGGGGTTTAATTTCGGCCTGGCACTTATTTGGACACCTAAATCTAGTCAGAAAGGCCTCTTCACTCTGGAAGGAAGAGGGAGGAGGCCTAATTTTCAGGCCTCAATTGTGCAGTTGTTTTTTGCCTAGGCAGTCCATGCAGCTTCATGTGGGATCAGAAAAGACTCCAGAGAGGCTTATTTCCTACTAAAATAATCCCTAGGAAGGTAATGGGCTACAGTGGAAGCTGTGGCTAGTACTGTAGTGCTTTAACCTGTTAATAACTGTTATTAGCTCCGGTTTGGGCATTAAGGAGTTAATTGGTCTGAAAATTTGTGTGCAATCTTTTCAAAGCATTAAGACTCTGTGGTGAAAATTTCATAAAAATCGGATGTTTATTTCATGGTTTTTGATGTTTCAATAATAAAGTGTGCACTTTTATTATTTAAAGAGACAGTAACGTTTTTGTCAAAAATTATTTTTATTGCATTGTAGTTCTGTTTAAGTCTGTCAAAGAAGCCAGGTGTACCTTTTGTTCCCCCTCCTATATTTTAGAAAATGTTCCCAATTGTTGACCCTAGAAGGGACGCGTGGCAAATGGTCCCCAAGGTAGAGGGGGCAGTTTCAACGCTAGCTAAGCACACGACTATACCAATAGAAGACAGTTGCGCTTTCAAAGAATAAAAAATTAGAAGGTTTATTTAAGAGAATTTTTGTTCTACAAGGTTTCCTTCTTCGACCAATTTCCTGCATTATTCCTGTAACTACTGCAGCGGCTTTTTAGTTTGAGGAACTGGAAAACTCGCTCCAGAAGGAGACTTCTTATGTCGAAGTCATGGATAGAATTCACGCCCTAAAGCTGACTAATTCTTTCATCACAGATGCCGCTTTGCAAGTAGCTAAACTAGCGGCGAAAAATTCTGGTTTTGCCATCGTGGCGCGCAGAATGCTTTGGCTAAAATCATGGTCGGCTGATGGGTCGTCCAAAACAAAATTGCTTAATATTCCTTTCAAGGGTAAGACCCTATTCGGGCCAGAGTTGAAAGAGATTATTTCAGATATCACTGGGAAAGGGCCATGCCCTTCCACAAGGTAGAGCCTTCAAGGCTAAAAACAAGACCAATTTTCGTTCCTTTCGCAACTTCAGGAACGGGCCTGCTTCAATCTCTACAGCTACTAAGCAAGAGGCTAACGCTTACCAGCCCAAGCCAACATGGAAACCTTTGTAGGACTGGAACACGGGTAAACAGGCCAAGAAGCCTGCTGCTGCTACCAAGACAGCATGAAAGGGTAGCCCCGATCCGGGACCGGATCTAGTAGGGGGCAGACTTTCTCTCTTTGCTCAGGCTTGGGCAAGAGATGTTCCGGACCCCTTGGCACTAGAAATTGTCTCTCAGGGGTACCTTCTAGAGTTCAAAGACCTTTCCCCAAGGGAAAGGTTCCTCATGTCTCACTTATCTTTAGACAGATAAGGAAACAGGCATTCTTACTTTTTACTCAAACCTGTTTGTAGTTCCCAAAAAGGAGGGAACGTTCAGGCCAATTCTGGATTTAAAGATCCTAAACAAATTCCTCAAAGTTCCATCATTCAAAATGGAAACAATTCGAACAATTTTACCATTGATCCAGGAGGATCAATACACGACTGCCGTGGACCTAAAGGATGCATACCTGCATATTGCTATCCACAAAAATCACCATCATTTCTTAAGGTTCACCTTTCTGGACAAGCATTACCAGTTCGTGGCTCTTCCTTTTGGGTTAGCCACCGCTCCCAGAATTTTCACAAAGGTGCTAGGGTCCCTTCTAGCGGTACTAAGACTGCAGGGCATTGCAGTAGCACCTTACCTGGACGACATCTTAATACAGGCGTCGTCTTTTCCCAGAGCCAAGGCTCATACAGATATTGTTCTTGCCTACCTAAGGTCTCACGGGTGGAAGGTGAACGTAGAAAAAAGTTCTCTGTCCCCGGTCACAAGGGTTCCTTTCCTGGGAACAATAATAGACTCGGTACAAATGAAAATCTTTCTGACGGAGGTCAGGAAGTCAAAACTTTCAAATGCTTGTCGAGTTCTTCACGCCATTCCTCAGCCGTCTGTGGCTCAGTGCATGGAGATAATCGGTCTAATGGTTGCGGCAATGGACATAGTCCCGTTTGCCAGAATTCATCTAAGACCACTACAATTGTGCATGCTCAGGCAGTGGAATGGGGATTATGCAGATTTGTCTCCCCAGATACAAATGGACCAGAAAACCAGAGAATCGCTCCTCTGGTGGTTGTCTCAGGGAATGAGTTTCCGCAGACCAGAGTGGATCATTGTCACGACCGACGCCAGTCTCTTAGGCTGGGGCGCGGTCTGGGACTCCCTGAAAGCTCAGGGTCTATGGTCTCGGGAAGAATCTCTTCTCCCGATAAACATTTTGGACCTGAGAGCGATATTCAATGCGCTCCTGGCTTGGCCTCAACTAGCGAAGGCCAAATTTATAAGATTTCAGTCGGACAACATGACGACTGTGGCGTACATCAATCATCACGGAGGAACAAAGAGTTCCCTGGCGATGAGAGAAGTATCCAAGATAATCAAATGGGCGGAGGATCACTCCTGCCATCTATCTGCAATTCACATCCCAGGAGTAGACAACTGGGAGGCGGATTATTTGAGTCGTCAGACTTTCCATCCGGGGGAGTGGGAACTTCACCCGGAGGTCTTTGCCCAGTTAACTCAACTATGGGGCATTCCAGATATGGATCTGATGGCGTCTCGTCAGAACTCCAAGGTTCCACGCTACGGGTCCAGGTATCCCAAGGCGACATTGGTGGATGCATTAGTGGCGCCTTGGTCGTTCAATCTAGCTTATGTCTTTCCACCGTTTCCTCTCCTTCCCAGGCTAGTAGCCAGGATCAAACAGGAGAAGGCTTCGGTGATTCTAATAGTTCCTGCGTGGCCACGCAGGACTTGGTATGCAGACCTGGTGAATATGTCATCGGTTCCACCATGGAAGCTACCTTTGAGACAGGACCTTCTAGTACAAGGTCCATTCGAACATTCAAACCTAGTTTCTCTGCAACTGACTGCTTGGAGATTGAACGCTTGATCCTATCTAAGAGGGATTGGAGAAAGGTCTGTCAGCTAGTTCTCTAAAGGGACAGATATCTGCTCTGTCTGTTTTGTTGCTCAAACGTCTGGCAGCCGTGCCAGATGTTCAAGAGTTTGTACAGGCGTTAGTCAGACTCAAGTCTGTCTACAGACCTGTGACTCCTCCATGGAGTCTAAACTTAGTTATTTCAGTTCTTCAAGGGGTTCCGTTTGAACCTTTACATTCCATAGATATTAAGTTACTATCTTGGAAAGTTTTGTTTTCTTTCATGTAATTAGCAAGAGTCCATGAGCTAGTGACGTATGGGATATACATTCCTACCAGGAGGGGAAAAGTTTCCCAAACCTCAAAATGCCTATAAATACACCCCTCACCACACCCACAAATCAGTTTTACAAACTTTGCCTCCCATGGAGGTGGTGAAGTAAGTTTGTGCTAGAATCTACGTTGATATGCGCTTCGCAGCAGGCTGGAGCCCGGTTTTCCTCTGTGTGCAGTGAATGTCAGAGGGATGTGAAGAGAGTATTGCCTATTTGAATTCAATGATCTCCTTCTACGGGGTCTATTTCATAGGTTCTCTGTTATCGGTCGTAGAGATTCATCTCTTACCTCCCTTTTCAGATCGACGATATACTCTTATATATACCATTACCTCTACTGATTCTCGTTTCAGTACTGGTTTGGCTTTCTACTACATGTAGATGAGTGACCTGGGGTAAGTAAGTCTTATTTTCTGTGACACTCTAAGCTATGGTTGGGCACTTTTATATAAAGTTCTAAATATATGTGTTTAAACATTTATTTGCCTTGATTCAGGATGTTCAACGTTCCTTATTTCAGACAGTCAGTTTTCATATTTGGGATAATGCATATGAATTAATCAATTTTTTCTTACCTTAAAATTTGACTTTTTTCCTGTGGGCTGTTAGGCTCGCGGGGGCTGAAAATGCTTCATTTTATTGCGTCATTCTTGGCGCAGACTTTCTTGGCGCAAAAATTTTCTTGTCATTTCCGGCGTCATACGTGTCGCCAGAAGTTGCGTCATTTTTTTGACGTTTTTGCGCCAAAAAATGTCGGCGTTACCGGATGTGGCGCCATTTTTGGCGCCAAAAGCATTTAGGCGCCAAATAATGTGGGCGGCTTTTTTGGCGCTAAAAAATTCGAGCGTCATTGTTGTCTCCACAATATTTAAGTCTCATTATTTATTGCTTCTGGTTGCTAGAAGCTTGTTCATTGGCATTTTTTTCCCATTCCCGAAACTGTCATTTAAGGAATTTGATCAATTTTGCTTTATATGTTGTTTTTTCTATTACATATTGCAAGATGTCTCAGATTGACCCTGAATCAGAAGCCACTTCTGGAAAAACGCTTAACTGAGTTTCAGTTCTACCAAAGCTAAGTTCATTTATTTTAAATGTTATAAATGTTTATCTTTAGCTATGGTTTGTAATAAGTTATTATGATATACTTTTACATGCAGAATCCATTAGTATTTATGCTTTATATATTTCCATTCTTACATCTTATGTACAAGAAATATTTAGAAGATTTCTAAGAAATTTTTTTCTGATTGTATTTTAAAGGCTTTGTCTGACTTCGTGCCTTCTAATAAAATTTTTAGGTCTTTTTCACTTCTTTTTTAATTATTGAAGTTTCAAATGACCAACAACATACTGATTTATCCTTCTCTGATGATGTTTTTTCTCTTTCAGAAATTTTCTTCATCAGATATTGACACTAACAAATCTACTTTTTTATTATTTTTCTATTATTAAAGTACATTTGTTCTTTGTTGAAAAGGTGTTGATTATTTTGGATATTAAGGTAACTAGTTCTTTAAGACTAGCTAACACTATTTCTGCCTATTTATTCTTCTGTGTTTTCAGAGGTTTTCTTTCCAATTCCCCATACTAGGGAATGGAATAGGCTGAGAATTTTATTTTATTCCTTCTTCAAAGGTTTTAAACTATATTCTTTGCCAGCAGTTAAATTCAATTTAGAGGGTTCTCCAATTTATTGGGGCTATCTCTACTTCTACTAATTATGCTATTGTTTCTATAGCAAAATAGTACTTATTTTCCTTTAGATAGTTGTATCTTATTTATGGAAAATTATTTAGTTTCAGGTACTTTTCTTGGTCCTGTGATTTATTTGGATATTGCAATTGCTTCATTTTTTCTGTTTACTTTAAGATCAAGTATCAGATTATGATTTATTTTAGCATTGTTAAAGGGACAACATTTACTAGACTAGGTGCTGTTGCATTTGTCTTGTTGTTTTGCATTTATTGATTATGCAAGTCCACTGTATTGACTGGTCCTTTTAACTGGACTATCATGCTAATAATTTCATTTGTGTCTTCATTCTATTGAATATTTTCGCAAATGAGGGTTAATCTATGTCTTTAGCTATTTTAGCTAGAAGAATTTTGTGATTTTTAAAAAATAAATAAATCCATATTTCTTTTGTTCTAAGATAATCAATTATTTGTTTTATAATTGGATTCAATTCTTAACTGTTACTCTGGGCTTCAAGATTGAGTTCTAAGACTAAAACTTTAAGCTTATACTAGTTTGGTTGTTCTTATTAAGGAACGAATTCCTGAGTTCTTTCCCAAGTAACATGTTTATAATTGGAGTTCGAAATCAGCTCCCTAATATTGCGATGTACGTGCCGTATTCCAGCTTGGCTGGTAAGAGGCAGGTTAAGACTTCTTTGAAATTTATTTGGTTCTATTTTGTCCAAATTTCTTTGATTTTATTCCAGTAAGGCTAACACTTTCTTTAAGTGTGTTTCTGTCCTATATATTTTGGGTACTGTTGAAGCATGGCTGGGCACCCATGGGGTTCAAGCGCTGCTCAGACCTGGAATCTTCTGGGGTATTTCTTCCAGTTCCTTTTTTAGGAACCGGGTTTTGGAGTTTTATTCAAACTATTTTGCCTTTTTATGGTCATTGATAGCATTATTTGTTTTCATTAGATACAATAAATGCATATTTCCATTTTTCTGTTTTCATTCAGATTATTTTCTGAGGATGCGGAATCTCATATGATTCACTTGCTCTTCAGGACATAGTTAGAGGATCTTTTTTTCAAAAGCTCTTGATTCCTCACACAAGGGTCACCTTTTTTAGGTTTCCAGATAGTTTGTGTCACTGTCTTTGTCTCTATCAGACAAGGGATAATTTTATTGGGTTCCGTCTGTCGGTACCTTTAGTCTCCTTCAGTTGCTATATATGCATAGAAGTTTTAGGTCTTATGGCCACAGCATTGGATTCAATTCCCTTTGCTCATTTTCAATAGAAAGAACCTTTCCAGTCTTTTATGAGTGTTGTTTCTTCAAGAACATGGTTGGAGGATCAATTTACCAAAAAGTTTGTTGATTCCTCAGACAAGGGTAACCTTTTTAGGTTTCCAGATAGATTCAGTGTCCATGACTCTGTCTCTGACGGACAAGAGACGTCTGAAATTGGTTTCAGCTTGTCGAAACCTTCAGTCTCAATCTTTCCCTTCGGTAGCCTTATGCATGGAAATTCTAGGTCTTATGACTGCTGCATTGGACGCGATCCCCTTTGCTCGTTTTCACATGCGACCTCTTCAGCTCTGTATGCTGAACCAGTGGTGCAGGGATTATACAAAGATATCTCAATATCTTTAAAACCGATTGTTTCCACACTCTCTGACGTGGTGGACAGACCACCATTGTTTAGTTCAGGGGGCTTCTTTTGTTCTTCCAACCTAGACTGTGATCTCAACAGATGCAAGTCTGACAGGTTGGGGAGCTGTATGGGGGTTTCTGACAGCACAAGGGGTTTGGGAATCTCAGGAGGCGAGATTACCAATCAACATTTTGGAACTCCGTGCAATTTTCAGAGCTCTTCAGTCGTGGCCTCTTCTAAAGAGAGAGTCGTTCATTTGTTTCCAGACGGACAATGTCACAACCGTGGCATATGTCAATCATCAAGGAGGGACTCACAGTCCCCTGGCTATGAAAGAAGTCTCTCGAATACTTGTATGGGCGGAATCCAGCTCCTGTCTAATTTCTGCGGTTCATATCCCAGGTATAGACAATTGGGAAGCGGATTATCTCAGTCGCCAAACGCTACATCCGGGCGAATGGTCTCTTCACCCAGAGGTATTTCTTCAGATTGTTCAAATATGGGGACTTCCAGAAATAGATCTGATGGCTTCTCATCTAAACAAGAAGCTTTCCAGGTATCTGTCCAGATCCAGGGATCCTCAGGCGCAAGCAGTGGATGCATTGTCACTTCCTTGGAAGTATCATCCTGCTTATATCTTTTCGCCTCTAGTTCTTCTTCCAAGAGTGATTTCCAAGATTCTAAAGGAGCGTTCGTTTATTCTGCTGGTGGCTCCAGCATGGCCTCACAGGTTTTGGTATGCGGATCTTGTCCGGATGGCTACTTGCCAACCGTGGACTCTTCCGTTAAGACCAGACCTTCTATCGTAAGGTCCTTTTTTCCATCAGGATCTCAAATCCTTAAATTTGAAGGTATGGAGATTGAACACTTGATTCTCAGTCATAGAGGTTTCTCTGACTCCGTAATTAATACTATGTTACAGGCTCGTAAATCTGTATCTAGGATGATATATTATCGAGTCTGGAAGACTTCCATTTCCAGGTGTTTTTCTCATCATTTTTCTTGGCATTCTTTTATAATTCCTAGAATTTTACAGTTTCTTCAGGATGGTTTGGATAAAGGTTTGTCTGCAAGTTCCTTGAAAGGACAAATCTCTGCTCTTTCTGTTCTTTTTCACAGAAAGATTGCTAGTCTTCCTGATATTTATTGTTTTGTACAAGCTTTGGTTCGTATAAAACCTGTTATTAAGTCAATTTCTCCTCCTTGGAGTTTGAATTTGGTTCTAGGGGCTCTTCAAGCTCCTCCGTTTGAACCTATGCATTCGCTGGATATTAAATTACTTTCTTGGAAAGTTTTGTTTCTTTTGGCCATCTCTTCTGCTAGAAGAGTTTCTGAATTATCTGCTCTTTCTTGTGAGTCTCCTTTTCTGATTTTTCATCAGGATAAGGCTGTTTTGCGAACTTCATTTAAATTTTTACCTAAGGTTGTGAATTCTAACAACATTAGTAGAGGAATTGTAGTTCCTTCATTGTGTCCTAATCCTAAGATCTCTAAGGAAAGATCGTTGCATTCTTTGGATGTAGTTAGAGCTTTGAAATATTATGTTGAAGCTACTAAGATTTCCGGAAGACTTCTAGTCTATTTGTTATCTTTTCTGGTTCAAGGAAAGGTCAGAAGGCTTCTGCCATTTCTTTGGCATCGTGGTTAAAGTCTTTGATTCATCATGTTTATGTTGAGTCAGGTAGAACTCCGCCTCAAAGGATTACAGCTCATTCTACTAGGTCAGTTTCTACTTCCTGGGCGTTTAGGAATGAAGCTTCGGTTGATCAGATTTGCAAAGCAGCAACTTGGTCTTCTTTGCATACTTTTTCTAAATTCTACCATTTTTATGTGTTTTCTTCCTCAGAAGCAGTCTTTGGTAGAAAAGTACTTCAGGCAGCTGTTTCAGTTTGATTCTTCTGCTTATATTTTCAGTTTTTTTCATTATAAGATTTAAACTTTGTTTTGGGTGTGGATTATTTTTCAGCGGAATTGGCTGTCTTTATTTTATCCCTCCCTCTCTAGTGACTCTTGCGTGGAAGATCCACATCTTGGGTATTCATTATCCCATACGTCACTAGCTCATGGACTCTTGCTAATTACATGAAAGAAAACATAATTTATGTAAGAACTTACATGATAAATTCATTTCTTTCATATTAGCAAGAGTCCATGAGGCCCACCCTTTTTTTGTGGTGGTTATGATTTTTGTATAAAGCACAATTATTCCAATTCCTTATTTTTTATGCTTTCACACTTTTTTCTTATCACCCCACTTCTTGGCTATTCGTTAAACTGATTTGTGGGTGTGGTGATGGGTGTATTTATAGGCATTTTGAGGTTTGGGAAACTTTGCCCCTCCTGGTAGGAATGTATATCCCATACGTCACTAGCTCATGGACTCTTGCTAATATGAAAGAAATGAATTTATCAGGTAAGTTCTTACATAAATTATGTTTTTGGTTGCTATTTCTTCTGCTAGAAGAGTTTCTGAATTGTCTGTTTTGCAGTGTAATTCACCCTATCTGTTTTTTTCATACAGATAAGGTAGTTTTACGTACCAAGCCTGGTTTTCTTCCAAAAGTGGTTTCCAATAGGAATATTAACCAGGAAATAGTTGTTCCTTCTCTGTGTTCGAATCCAGTTTCGAAGAAGGAACGTTTGTTACATAATCTGGATGTGGTTTGTGCTTTAAAATTCTATTTAGAAGCAACAAAGGATTTCAGACAGACATCATCCTTGTTTGTCGTCTATTCTGGTAAGAGGAGAGGTCAGGAAGCTACTGCTACCTCTCTTTCCTTCTGGCTAAAAAGCATCATCCGATTGGCTTATGAGACTGCCAGACGGCAGCCTCCTGAACGAATTACAGCTCACTCTACTAGAGCTGTGGCTTCCACATGGGCTTTCAAGAATAAGGCTTCTGTTGAACAGATCTGTAAGGCAGCGACGTGGTCTTCTCTGCATACATTTGCCAAATTTTACAAATTCGATACTTATGCTTCTTCGGAGGCTATTTTTGGGAGAAATGTTTTCCAAGCAGTGGTGCCTTCCGTTTAGGTTACCTGACTTGTTCCCTCCCTTCATCCGTGTCCTAAAGCTTTGGTATTGGTTCCCACAAGTAAGGATGAAGCCGTGGACCGGACACACCAATGTAGGAGAAAACAGAATTTATGTTTACCTGATAAATTTCTTTCTCCTACGGTGTGTCCGGTCCACGGCCCGCCCTGGCTTTTAGTCAGGTTTAAAATTTTTGTTTCTTGTACACTACAGTCACCACTGCACCCTATGGTTCTCCTTTTTCTCCTAACTGTCGGTCGAATGACTGGGGGGCGGAGCTAGAGGGGGGACTATATGGACAGCTTTGCTGTGTGCTCTCTTTGCCACTTCCTGTAGGGAATGAGAATATCCCACAAGTAAGGATGAAGTCGTGGACCGGACACACCGTAGGAGAAAGAAATTTATCAGGTAAACATAAATTCTGTTTTCTCTGCGTCTGACTGCTTGGAGATTGAACGCTTGATTTTGTCAAAACGTGGTTTTTCCGAGTCAGTCATTGATACCTTAATTCAGGCTCGAAAGCCTGTCACCAGGAAAATCTATCATAAGATATGGTGTAAATATCTTCATTGGTGTGAATCCAAGGGTTACTCGTGGAGTAAAGTCAGGATTCCCAGGATATTGTCTTTTCTCCAAAAAGGATTGGAGAAGGGATTGTCAGCTAGTTCCTTAAAGGGACATATTTCTGCTCTGTCTATTCTTTTGCACAAGCGTCTGGCGGATGTTCCAGACGTTCAAGTGTTTTGTCAGGCTTTAGTTAGAATCAAGCTGTGTTTAAACCTGTTGCTCCACCATTGAGTTTAATTTTAGTTCTTAAAGTTCTTCAAGGGGTTCCGTTTGAACCTCTGCATTCCATAGATATCAAGCTTTTATCTTGGAAAGTTCTGTTCTTGGTAGCTATCTCTTCGGCTCGAAGAGTTTCAGAGTTATCTGCTTTGCAGTGTGATTCCCCTTATCTGATCTTCCATGCAGATAAGGTAGTTTTGCGTACCAAACCTGGGTTTCTTCCTAAGGTGGTATCCAATAAGAATATCAATCAAGAGATTGTTGTTCCGTCACTGTGTCCTAATCCTTCTTCAAAGAAGGAACGTCTATTACACAATCTTGACGTGGTTGGTGCTTTAAAGTTTTATTTACAAGCTACTAAAGATTTTCGTCAAACATCTGCATTGTTTGTTGTCTACTCTAGACAGAGGAAAGGCCAAAAGGCTTCAGCAACTTCTCTTTCTTTTTGGTTAAGAAGTATAATCCGCTTAGCTTATGAGACTGCTGGCCAGCAGCCTCCTGTAAGAATTACAGCTCATTCCACTAGAGCGGTGGCTTCCACATGGGCCTTTAAAAATGAGGCTTCTGTTGAACAGATTTGTAAGGCGGCGACTTGGTCTTCGCTTCATACCTTTTCTAAATTCTACAAATTTGATACTTTTGCTTCTTCGGAGGCTATTTTTGGGAGAAAGGTCTTACAGGCAGTGGTGCCTTCCGTTTAAGCGCCTGCCTTGTCCCTCCCTTCATCCGTGTCCTATAGCTTTGTTATTGGTACCCCACAAGTAATGGATGAATCCGTGGACTGGATACACCTTACAAGAGAAAACAAAATTTATGCTTACCTGATAAATGTATTTCTCTTTTGGTGTATCCAGTCCACGGCCCGCCCTGTCATTTTAAGGCAGGTGTTTTTTAATTTTTAAACTACAGTCACCACTGCACCCTATAGTTTCTCGTTTCTCTTGCTTGTCTTCGGTCGAATGACTGGGAGGTGGCAGTTAGGGGAGGAGCTATATAGACAGCTCTGCTGTGGGTGATCCTCTTGCAGCTTCCTGTTGGGAAGGAGAATATCCCACAAGTAATGGATGAATCCGTGGACTGGATACACCACAAGAGAAATAAATTTATCAGGTAAGCATAAATTTTGTTTTTTTCTTTCATGGTTTAGACAGAACATACAATTTTAAACAGCTTTCCAATTTATCAAATTTGCTTCAATCTGCTAGTCTTTGTTGAAGGAGCAGCAATGCACTTCTGGGAGCTAGCTGAATACATTGGGGTAGACAATGACCAGGCTTTTATGCATGCCACCAATCAGCAGCTAGCTCCTAATAGTGCGTTGCTGCTATTCTTTGTTGAAAGCTAAACCTAGGTAGGCTCATATGCTATGCTATACAATACATTTTTAAATATTTTTTTTCACAGCTAGACAGCGCTAGTTCATGTATGTCATATAGATAACATGCTCACTCCAGTGGTTACCTATAAGTCTGCACTAATTAACTAAATGCAAGTCGGTCAAAATAACTGAAATAAGGGGGCTGTCTGCAGAGGCTTAGATACAAGGTAATCACAGAAGTAAAAAGTATATTAATATAACTCTGTTGGTTATACAAAACTGGGGAATGGGTAATAAGGGATTATCTATCTTTTTAAACAATACACATTCTGGAGCCTACTGTCCCTTTTAAGTTCTGCTGTCATATGCTTTTTGCATTAGAGATTCTCTTCTGAGCATGGTCAGTAAACTGGCTGCAGCTAGATTATGGTGTCTCCTAGGAACATCTGCTCCTTTGCCTTCCTATAAAGTCCACAGCCCCTCTTGTTTGAGGTGTGACAGGAAGTAATGGACCCTTCACAAATTAAGATAAATATAAGGTAAAATCATTTTACAATGAATAATACATATAGGTATTTTCTACTGCTTTAGTGTTTTTATTTTTTATTTTTTTATTACAGCAATGAAACAAACTTTCTTTTACAAGATACGATGAGTCCACGGATTTCATTCTTACTTGTGGGATATCGCCTCCTGGTCAGCAGGAGGAGGCAAGGAGCACCACAGCAGAGCTGTATATATAGCTCCTCCCTTCCATCCCACCCCAGTCATTCTCTTTGCCTGTGTTAGTGATAGGAAGAGGCAAAGTGAGGTGTTAGTTATAGATTCTTCAATCAAGTGTTTATTATTTTTAAAGTAGTGCCACAGTGTGCTACTTTGTTCTAGGGTGTAGATAAGTCTCTTCAGTAAAAAGAAAAGCATTTGGTGGCTTTAAAGCAATGAGAACTTGTGGGACATAATTCTCACTGCGCCTCCCATACTGATGCTGCCCTGCTTGTAAAAGTCTGAGGGAAGAGATATACTCAGTACTTTTTATTTCCACAGGCCAATGTGAGGAGAAAGTGAGGACCTTGCAAGCCGGGTGGACTGCCTTACTGCCAGGCAGCAATTTAAGGTAAGTGCTGATTTTTATTTCTGAGGGCACGCAGAAAGATTGGCACTTTTATATGGGACACTAGATAACATTATCCCTAGGAGGGAGGACATGTTATTGGGCAGTCATTGCAGGCACTGGAAGGACGTGGAGAAGAGGCTCTCTTTTTTACTAGCTCTAACTACGGCTTTATTGTTCTTAAATCAAACACAAGCCATTTGGAGGGTTATTTATTATTTTGGACAGATTGCATGTAAAATGTGGCGCATGTTCGATGTGCCGTTTACTCCCCTGGGTGTTATGTATTAGTACTGTAACTGTCGGGAGGTTTGTTTGGTCTTGTTAATATGGCTGTTCAATATCAGCGTCTCCATTTTTAATAATTTTAGCCGCCCGGGAGTTTTTTTTCCGTTTATTACGCCCATGATAGGCGGGGCTATGTACGCGGCATGTTTTCGAGCTATTGTTTCACTGTAATGGGCACGCTAGAAGTGACAGGCGTAGTCCTTTGTATCTTTAACATTTTTAGAGCATAAATCACGCTCCACTGCAAGGTTGGGAAGCTGTGTGTTTTTGGGTGGACACGCTAGAAGTAACAGGCGTAGTCCTTTGTATCTTTAGCATCTCAGAGCATAAATCACGCCGGGTTCTAAGTCTCATACTCTCTTAGTCAGAGAAGCATACTCCTTCATTTATATTCACATATTTATTGTTAGGGAGTTCATTGCACTAACCTTAGACGTTATGTTTATTATTTAAAGAGTCAGGCTGTTATTATGGTGTTAAATTTATTTATTTTTTTAATAAAAACGTGAATTGGGTTGTCTCATTCACTTTATGTACGTCACCCTGTGTATATTCCATGTTATTGGATGGATTTAAAGCAACATTAGGGTTTCCATTGTTTTTAAGGGGGAATAGGGTTGTTACACACTCATTATGTTTTTCACCCCCAGTATATCCAATGTTAATGGATTATTTTATGATAACATTTGGATATTTTTCCTTTGTTATTTTAAGACACAGTACCTCTGGTTATGGTGTTCAATTTTATGGATTACAATGTGAAAGATGTTTTTACGTTTATGTCCTTTATACTATTGCAAAAACCCTTTCTGCCTCATCTGTGCGTACAATTTACGATTCAGAGATGAGCTTTTTATTAGAGCCACCATTTTTAATTGTTGCGGAAAACATTTGGACAAGGTTTTTATACCTGCAGCCTTCTCCACAAGTGTTATATATATATATATATATATATATATATACCACCACTGATGCCAAATATAGACAGAGAAACAAGAGACCCCACATTAGAAGGGGGGGATACAACAAAAAAGCGAAATTACAAGAAAAAATAGACGTGTTCAACCTCAGTGACAGGCGTCTTACTGAGGTTGAGCATAGTGTACTCAATCGTGGCCTGTCTTTCATACCAACTCCTAACCATGACAAATTTCATAAGATTGTTGATGTGCACAATCTACAGAGGAAGTTGAAATTGAAAGATTTCTTTAAGGACAAAGCACAGGACACTTCCACTGAACATATATTTAGACCTAGATCCACCTTTGAGCCTGCCATCACGCACTCCTCTATAAAAGGTTATACACGTATGATTTGCCATGACATAGATAATGATCAAGAGAAACCAAATTTCCCTAATTTAACACCTAAAGAGTTCAAAGCCATCAAGGATCTTAGTGATGATCAAACTATCATCATACGTCCGGCGGACAAAGGCGGCGGAATCGTCATTATGAATTATGACGATTACCGCCAAGAGGCCAAACGCCAACTTGCCGACGAGAAGGTATATACACGCCTTAGAGGTAACCCCACAACAATGTTTAAAAAACAAGTTGATCAGTCCCTGAGATCTGCAGGGGAGGCTTGTATTTTGAATGATAATGAATTAGCTTTCCTTATGGTTGATTTCCCGATAATACCGGTCCTGTATCTGCTGCCCAAGGTCCATAAGACACTAACCAATCCCCCTGGCAGACCAATTGTTTCTGCTAGGGGTTCATTATTTTCAAATATTGCAAAATACATTGATCACCACTTACAGCCAGTGGTAAGGGATACGTATGCATATTTGAAAGACTCACCTAGTCTCATAGAATTTTTAACCACATTTGACCTTTTACAGGTTGGTGACATCCTCATTCCTCATGTGGGGGGTATGCAGGCGGTCAGATCCATGGTGGTGGGATCTCGACAATATAATGGTCCTCCCATTGAGTTTCTTTTGGAACTTTTACAAATTTGTTTAGAGAAAAACTATTTTAAATTTGAAAAAGACTTCTATCTGCAGATCTCAGGGACCGCTATGGGGTCAAATATGGCCCCTAAATATGCCAACCTCTACATGTCCTGGTATGAACAGTTTTTCATGCGGCCCCAGGACATGTTAGAGGTGGTATATTACACCAGGTACATTGATGATGTTTTTCTTATCTGGCGGGGCACCACTGACAGCTTGAATTCTTGGGTTAATGGACTAAACAGTTTGACACTTCCAATCAAATTTAAAATGGAATATGATGCTGATATGGTCCATTTTCTGGACCTCAACATCTTTAAAGTGGTAAATGAAAGGGTCTGTAGATTTGGTACATCTTTATATACCAAGCCTACAGACAGAAACTCCCTATTGGAAGCCCATAGCTATCATCCCATACATCAAAAAAATGGGATAATCGCCTCTCAACTCACTCGAGTCCTACGTAATAATACCGAGGCATGTTACAGAGAGATTCAATTGGATGAGATGTCCAATAAGTTAATTGCACGTGACTATGACAATGAGCTGGTGAGGGAAATTAAAGACAAAATGGTGAAACGATCAGAGGGCGCAATAGTCGCCACAAAAGGCAACATTACAACAGATGAATGTCTCAACTTTATCACCACTTTTGATCCCATGCACCAAGATGTAAAGAACATGGTTTCCAAACATTGGGACTTGAGTAATACTGACAAAACGCTACCATTCCTGCACAAACAACCCCCTAGGGTAGTCTATCGCCGAGCCAGAAACTTGCGAGACTTACTAGTAAAAACTGACCCCATGAAGTGCTATGAGGGTACTACCTGGTTGAAGTCGAACAAGAAGGGTTGCTTTAAATGTGGGGACTGCGTGACCTGTGACAGCATGTTGAAAGGAGAAACGTTCCAACACCCACATACCAACAAGCGCTATAGAATCAACTATAGACTCTCATGTATGAGCACCTATGTAATTTATATGTTGATTTGCCCATGCTCCCTTGTCTACATAGGCAAAACGGTCACTACATTCCGGGAACGTATGGCCAATCATCGCTGTGCGATTAGAGACGCCCTCAATAAGGGTGACTCCGATCAGCCAGTAGCGCGCCATTTTGCCCGTTGCAAGCATAGTGTCTCAAGCCTTAGAACTATGCTTATAGACCATGTGCCACCATTAACAAGGGGAGGCAATAGGGGCAATCGACTGCTTAGACTTCAGACCAGATGGATATACATGCTGGATACCCTAACACCAAAGGGGTTGAACACCATGTTGGATTTTTCACCATTCTATATAGAATCCTAAATGTTTCATCAATGTGGCTCCAGACTCTCTGCATTGGCCTAATGACTCTAACTTAGCTCACATACAGGAGATGTTTTGAACTGACATGTTACATGCTCTATATCATGTTCTATAAATCTCTGGTTCATGTCCTCTGGTGTCTATGTTTCTGCCATACTCTGGGATACATGAATATAGTGGATATATACTAGTTAGATGATTAAGTACAGGAATTGGATAATATTAAGATATACTAAATATGCATTTTCCAACTCCTGGTACACAGCTGATGTTTCATCTTAGAGTATATATCTAAGCTAAGCCTTATATTAATCATGCCCTGTACTGTTTATATTGGTCCTCCATATGTATAACTGGATCGCTGGATCCATTTTAAATTTATAAATTTATGTTTTTAATTTTAATGTTAGCAACCATTATGCAGCGCCCTGAATATACACATTAATTGCGGTACTTAGACTGATCGCTGTGTTTTGTTTATAAACAGATATTTGGGCCATGTCATTGGCCGATACACTGCGTCTGTATATTCCCTTGGCAACCGACGTCTGAGCGTGAATCACGCTGATGACGTCACTTCCGCCCGGCACTGCACACCGGCCGCATTCGCGGCTTGGCGTCTAATGGAGCTACACACATGTATTTAAGGTGATGGGGTTATTAATGGGGTATACTGCTTTTGTAATTTTTCAAGCTGTATCGTGCATTTGATAAAGGGGGCGCAATGCCTCCGAAACGTCATGCTATTTTAATGTAACTTATTAAATGTTATGTTTTACTTAACCAGCGAGTGCCTTTTCTGTGCTTGATATTTTTGATATTTTTCAAAGTGCACCCTGGGAGTTGCTATTATTTATGGAGTGCCTCTTCTTCTGATCTCGGTATATATATATATATATATATATATATATATATAAATATTGTTTAGCGTCAATTCTTTCAGTGCCCTGCGTTTCCTCCTCGACTCCCCTGAAGTTGCTTTGCAAGACGTCGTTTCTCCTGGTGAGAGGCGGTTGCGAGTCTTGTCGGCTTTTCCCATGCTGCAGGGAGAGCGCAAGAGGAAAAATAACCATTCAGTGAGAGAGGTTCCTGTCACGGTTGTTGCTTTCTCAAGGTCCCCTCCCAGACGTGAGGAAGAGGATACTTCGGTAGCATCTGAGGCTCAATTCTCATTTTCTGACAGTATAATTCCTCCTGCTGATACTGAAGTTTGTATCTTTCAGGTTTAAGCTAGCACACCTCCGTCTGTTACTTCAGGAGGTTTTAGCTAATCAGGACGACTATGATAACCTGGGGTTTGTCAATATTAGGTCGTACTGAAATCAGTGCTAAGGAATGGGAGAGATGGTTCTCTTTTTTTTTCCCCTCTATTTCCTATGTTTTAGATATTTTTACCCTTATTGGACTCTTGATGGAGTTCCCTCAGTTGGGACCCATGGTGGAATAACTGGGAGTCCTACTATTCCCAGTGAAGATAGTTGTTCCCTTCAGGATCCTAGGGGTAACAGTTAGAGGGGTTGTTCAATATTGGCAACCTATGACTTGTCTACCGCCAAATTTTTTTTGAATGCACTGGATCTCTTTAGAAGATAACATTAAGACCTTTAAGTTGGTCAGTTATTTCTTACAGATGTTTCTGAACTCTGAAGTTAACCAGGTGCGGTAGTCTTATTATGGCCGCTGTTGCTTAGGCAGCAGCATACTGGTTCCTTCGTTGTCTAATTCCATTAGAACAGACATTTTTATTCAAAGAAGTCCAGGATAACATAAAGACCTTCTTCCTCTAAGCAGGAAGGTAACTATTTACAAGCCAAGTCTACTTGGAGACCGACCCAGTCTTGGAACAAGAGTAATCAATCCAAGAAGCCTTCTGCTGCTCCCAAATCAGCATGAAGTGTTGGCCCCCAATCCGGGACCGGATCTAGTAGGGGGCAGACTGTCTTTCTTCATCCAGGCTTGGATAAGAGATGTTCAGGATCCCTGGGCGTTAGAAATAATGTCTCAGGGATACCAGCCGGAATTCAGAAATTCTTCCCACTGAGGAAGGTTTCTTCTTTCTTGATTGTCTGTAGACCAGACAAAGAGAGAGAGACGTTCTTACGCTGTGTAAGAGACCTCTCCTCCATGGGAGTAATTTGTCCCGTTCCAATTCAGGAACAAGGACAGGGGTTTTATTCAAATCTGTTTGTAGTTCCCAAAAAAGAGGGAACTTTCAGACCTATCTTAGATCTCAAGAGTCTAAACAAGTTTCTCAGAGTTCCATCTTTCAAGATGGAAACTATTCGTACCATTCTTCCATTGATCCAGGAGGGTCAATTTATGAGTTCCGTGGATTTAAAGGAGGCATATCTTCATGTTCCTATCCACAGGGATCATCCCAAGTTCCTGAGGTTTGCCTTTCTGGACAGACATTTTCAGTTCGTGGCTCTGCCTTTTGGTCTGGCCACGGCACCCAGAATTTTCACAAAGGTTCTAGGGTCTCTGCTGGCGGTTCTAAAACCGCGGGGCATTGCAGTGGCGCCTTATCTGGACGATATTCTAATCCAGGAGTCGTCTTATCAGCTGGCAAAGTCTCATACCGACTTTGTTCTATCCTTTCTGAGGACTCATGGGTGGAAGGTAAATCTGGGAAAGAGTTCGCTAGTTCCACAGACAAGGGTTCCTTTCTTGGGAACTCTAATCGACTCTCTATCCATGAAAATCTTTTTGACGGAGGTCAGAAAATTAAAGATTCTGAATACATCCCGAGCCCTTCAGACCAATCCTCGGCCGTCAGTGGCTCAGTGCATGGAGGTCATTGGATTGGTGGTAGCGGCAAAGGACATCATTCCGTTTGCTCGGTTTCATCTCAGGCCTCTGCTACTGACCATGCTCAGACAGTGGAATGGAGATTATACAAAATTGTCTCCTCAAATAAATCTAGATCAGAAGACAAGGGACTCTCTTCTATGGTGGTTGTCGCTAGATCATCTATCCCAGGGGACATGTTTCTGCAGACCCTCATGGGAGATTGTGACAACGGATGCCAGCCTGATAGGATGGGGAGCAGTCTGGAACTCCCTGAGGGTCCCAGGGTGTTTGGACTCGAACGGAGTCTCTCCTTCCCATCCATATCCTAGAGTTGAGGGCAATATTCAATGCGCTTCTGGCTTGGCCTCAGTTGGCTTCGGCCAAATTCATCAGATTCCAGTCAGACAACATTACGACTGTAGCTTACATCAATCATCAGAATGGGAACTCCATCCGGAGCTATTTGCCAACCTGATTCTCAGATGGGGCAGGCCGGAGTTGGATTTTATGGCGTCTCGTCAGAATGCCAATCTTCCGAGATACGGGTCCAGGTCCAGGGATCCCCGGGCCGTGCTGATAGATGCCTGGCCAGTACCTTGGTCTTTCAGCCTAGCTTATGTGTTCCCTACATTTGCTCTCCTTCCCAGGGTGATTGCTCGAGTCAAACAGGAGAGGACATCAGTGATCCTCATTGCTCCTGCGTGGCCTCGCAGGACATGGTAGCCGACCTGGTGGACATGTCCTCTCAGCCATCGCGGAAGCTTCCATTGAGAAAAGACTTTCTCATTCAGGGGCCCTTCCTTCATCTGAATCTCGTTTCTCTACAGCTAACTGCTTGGAGATTGACCGCTTGTTTTTATCTAAGCAAGGGTTTTCTGATTCGGTCATAGATACCTTGATTCAAACACGTAAGCCTGTTACTAGAAGGATTTACCATACGATATGGCGTAAATATCTTTATTGATGCGAATCCAAGGGCTACTCATGGAGTAAGATTAGGATTCCCAGGGTTTTATCTTTTCTCCAAGACGGATTGGAGAAAGGGTTGTCAGTAAGTTCCTTAAAGGGACAGATTTCTGCTTTATCTATATTGTTGCTCAAACATCTGGCCGATGTTCCAGATGTTCAATCTTTTTGTCAGGCTCTGACTAGAATCAGACCTGTGTTTAGACCAATTGCTCCTCCTTGGAGTTTGAATTTAGTTCTTACAGTTCTTCAAGGGGTTCCGTTCGAACATATGCATTCCATAGACATTAAGTTATTGTCTTGGAAAGTTTTATTTTGGTTGCTATTTCTTCTGCTCGCAGAGTATCCGAGCTTTTGGCATTACAATGTGATTCTCCTTATCTTATTTTCCATTCCGATAAGGTGGTGTTTCGAACCAAACCTGGTTTTCTTCCTATGGTTGTTTCAAATAAATCTATTGATCAGGAAATTGTTGTTCTTTCATTGTGTTCTAATCCTTCTTCTATGAAGAAGCGGCTGTTCCATAATTTGGACATGGTCCGTGCCTTGAAGTTTTACTTTCAGGCGACTAAGGAGTTTCGTCAATCGTCTTCCCCGTTTGTTGTGTTTTCTGGGAAGCATTTTGGCTGAAGAGTATCATCCATTTTGCATATGAGACTGCTGGACGGCAGTATCCTGAACGAATTACGGCTCATTCCTCTAGGGCTTTGACTTCCTCATGGGCATTCAAGATTGCTGCTTCTGTTGAACAGATTTGCAAAGCTGCAACTTGGTCATCTCTTCACACTTTTTCCAAATTTGATACTTTTGTCTCGTCTGTTTTTGGGAGAAAAGTTCTTCAAGCAGTGGTGCCTTCCGTTTAGGTTCCCTGTCTTTTTCCTCCCTTTTCATCCGTGTACTATAGCTTTGGAATTGTATCCCACAAGTAAGGAGGAAATCCGTGGACTCATCGTATCTTGTAAAAGAAAAGGAAATTTATTCTTACCTGATAAATTAGTTTCTTTTACGATACGATGAGTCCACGGCCCGCCCTGTTTTTCTAAGACAGGTCTTTATTTTGTTAAACTTCAGTCACCTCTGCACCTTGGCTTTTCCTTTCTCTTCCTAACTTCGGTCGAATGACTGGAGTGGGAGGGAAGGGAGGAGCTATATATATACAGCTCTGCTGTGGTGCTCTTTGCCTCCTCCTGCTGACCAGGAGGCGATATCCCACAAGTAAGGATGAAATCCGTGGACTCATCGTATCGTAAAAGAAATAATTTTATCAGGTAAGAATACATTTCCTTTTTGTTATATCCCTTTTAATTACAAAAAACTTGTATTGCAGTAATGTCACTGCCCCACATTCATTCTTATAAAGGACTAATTGCATTTGTGCAATATAACAATACCCAGTGCATAGCTCTGACATCTATTCAAGGGGTGGATGAAGAAAGTGTCCCCACTCCCTTTAAAGGGACACTAAACTTAAAATTGAATTCCCCGTAAAATATTTATGCTCTGTGAAAAAAACTTTGCAATGCACTTTTGTTTTTCATGCTTTCCCTTTAATTTAAATCTAAAAAATGTGGGGTTTCCCATTCCCTCTCCGTGGACAGCAAAAACCTGACCCAACTACATTCTTCACAGTGATTAGTTGATGTGACCTGGAGCTCATTTATATCAGTTCCTAATTGGCCTCTGTAATGCAGAAGGGAATACAGCACTGAAATGGCTTAAAGGTGGTGTGTAAATGAACAAAAAAAAGGTAAAACTATTTAAAAATAAGTAATACATATTGCAATTTCTATTAAAGGGACAGTCAATTTTAAACAACTTTCCAATTTAGTCTTCTTTCATGTAATTGGCAAGAGTCCATGAGCTAGTGACGTATGGGATATACATTCCTACCAGGTGGGATAAAGTTTCCCAAACCTCAAAATGCCTATAAATACACCCCTCACCACACCCACAATTCAGTTTTACAAACTTTGCCTCCTATGGAGGTGGTGAAGTAAGTTTGTGCTTGATTTTTTTTGTTTTTCTTCTATGATAAGCGCTTCTAAGCATTCTGAAGCCCAGTTCCTCTCAGAGTACAGTGTTTGTCAAAGGGATGTGAAGAGAGT
The DNA here is from genome assembly GCF_027579735.1 of Bombina bombina. Classification (NCBI taxonomy): domain Eukaryota; kingdom Metazoa; phylum Chordata; class Amphibia; order Anura; family Bombinatoridae; genus Bombina; species Bombina bombina. The sequence continues at coordinate 558,742,325 of NC_069505.1, forward strand.
ATCGCCTATTGATTTTTATGGTTTCTCTTGCGGGAAATCTTTTCAAGGGTTCTCTATCGGTCGTAGAGATTCATCTCCTTCCTCCCTTTTCAGATCGACGAGATACTCTTATATACCATTACCTCTACTGATAGTTTTCAGTACTGGTTTGGCTATCTGCTATATATGGATGGGTGTCTTTCGGTAAGTATGTATCATTATTTAAGACACTCTCAACTATGGTTTGGCGCTTTGTTTTTATATAAAGTTCTAAATATATGTGTTTACTTATATTTGCCATGAGTCAGGTCTATGTATATTTCCCTTTGCAGTCAAGCAGTTTCAGTATGGGAATCATGTTTTAGGTAGTTATTTTTTTAATATTTTTTTTTTTTTACCTGGGGTTTAGTCTTTTTTCCAATTTGACTTGTTTTTCTAAAAATTTGCGTGCAAATTTAGGCTCGCGAGGGCACAAAATGCTGTTATTTGTCATTTGTCATTTTTGGAGTGAGAATTTTTTTGCACGAATGTGTGTCTATGATGGCGCAAGTTAGTAATTTCCTGCGTCTTAGTTGACGCCAGGTTGTTTGGCGCGAAGTTGCGTCTGTTATGACGCAAGTTGTCATTTCCGGATGTTTGTTGGCGCCAAAATGTTTTTATATTTCTTTTGTGTCGTGCGTCATACTTGCCGCCAAAAATGTTTCTTTTATTTTACCCCATATCCTATATGCTCATTGCTTTCTTTATGCTCAGAGGGCTATGCTATTTGCTTTTTGCCTATTTTAGCATTTGCATTTTTTCCCATTCCTGAAACTGCTATATGAGGAAATAAGATATTTTTTTGTTTAAATGTTATTTTTTCTTTTACATTTTACAAGACGTCTCAATCTGTCTCAGAAGCTGCTGTAGGAACCCTGCTGCCTGAACACAGTTCTACCCAAGCTAAGTGTATCTGTTGTAAGCTAGCTGAGATTATATCTCATGATACTGATGAATTTTGTAATGACTGACAACATACTGATATATCCACTTCTGATGAGGATCTCTCTTACTCAGAAGATCCTGCTTCAGACATTGACATTGATAAATCATCTTATCCTTTTAAGATTGAGTATATTCGTTCTTTGTTGAAAAAAGTATTGATTACTTTGGATATTGAGAAGTCTGGTCATCTTGATAACAAATCCAGTAAACGTTTAAATTCTGTTTATAAACCTCCTGAGGTTTTTCCTGTTCCTGATGCTATTTCAGATTTCATTGCTAAGGAATGGTTTAAAGGGACACTGAACCCCAAAATTTTGTTTTGTAATTCAGAAAGAGCATGCAATTTTAAGCAACTTTCTAATTTCTCCTATTATCAATTTTTCTTTGTTCTCTTACTATCTTTATTTGAAAAAGAAGGCATCTATGCTTTTTTTGGGTTCAGTACTCTGGACAGCAATTTTTTATTGGTGGATTAATTTATCCACCAATCAGCAAGGACAACCCAGGTTGTTCACCAAAAATAAGCCGGCATCTAAACTTACATTCTTGCATTTTAAATAAAGATACAAAGAGAATGAAGAAAATTTGATAATAGGAGTAAATTAGAAAGTTGCTTAAAATTTCATGCTCAATCTGAATCATGAAATAATTTTTTTGGGTACAGTGTCCCTTTAAGCCTGGTGGTACTTTTGTTCCTCCTTCTAGATTTAAAAGGTTGTACCCTTTGCCAGTGACTAATTTAGAGTTTTGGGGGAAAGTCCCTAAGGTTGATGGGGCTATTTTTACTCTTGCCAAGCGTACTTCCTTTAAGGATCCTTTAGATAGGAAAATTGAATCTTATCTTAGAAAAGCTTATTTACATTCATGCTATATTCTCAGGCCTGCCATTTCTATGGCTGATGTTGCAGCTGCATCAACTTTTTGGTTGGATAGCTTAGCACAACGGGAAAAATATTCTGATTTGTCTAGCATTGTTCATTTGCTTCAATATGCTAATCATTTTCTCTGTGATGCTATTTTTGATATCATTAAGATTGATGTTAAAAATATGTCTGGCTATTTTAGCTAGAAGAGCTTTATGGCTCAAATCATGGAATGCTGACATGGTATCTAAATCTAGGTTACTATCTCTATCATTCCAGGGTAATAATTTGTTTGGTTCTCAGTTGGATTCTATTATTTCCACTATTACTGGGGGAGTTTTTTTGCCCCACGATAAAAAATCTAAGGGTGAAACTAGAGCTTCTAATTGGTTTCGTTCCTTTCATCAGAATAGAGAACAGAAAACAACTCCTTCCCCTAAGGACTCTGGCTCCAATTGGAAGCCATTTTCGAGTTGGAATAAATCCAAGCCTTTTAAGAAACCAAAGCCAGCCCCCAAAACTGCATGAAGGTGTGACCCGCAATCCAGTTCTACTGGTAGGGGGCAGATTGAAATTATTTCAAGACATTTGAGCAGGTTCCATTCAGAATCATTGGATTCAGAACATTGTCTCTCAATAGTATCGAATAGGTTTCAGAATAAGACCTCCTGTGAGAAGGTTTTTTTCTCTCTCACATTCCAACAAACCCTGTGAATGCTCAGGCCTTTCTGAAGTGTGCTTCAGATCTGGAGCTTTCAGGGGTAATTGTACCAGTTCTTCTGGAACAGTGTTTGGTTTTTTTTCAGATCTATTCATTGTCCTGAAGAAGGAAAATTTATTGAGACCAGTTCTGGATCTAAATTTTTTTAATCGTTTTGTAAGGGTCTCAACTTTCAAGATGGTGACTATAAGGACTATTCTGCCTTTTGTTCAGCAAGGTCATTGTATGTCCACAATAGACTTAAAGGATGCATATCTTCACATTCTGATTCATCCAGACCATTATCGGTTTCTGAGATTCTCTTTTCTAGACAAGCATTACCAATTTGTCGCTCTTCCATTTGGCCTAGCGACAGCTCCAAGAATCTTTTCCATGGTTCTAGGTGCCCTTCTATCTGTAATCGGAGAGCAGGGTATTGCTGTGTTTCCTTATTTGGACGATATCTTGGTAATGGCTCCTATTCATTTTAGCAGAATCTCACACGAATCAACTTGTGTTGTTTCTTCAAAAACATGGTTGGAGAACCAATTTACCAAAGAGTTTGATTCCTCAGACAAGGGTCACCATTTAGGTTTCCATATAGATTCAGTGTCCATGACTCTGTCTTTAACAGACAAGATTCAAATTAAATTGGTTTCTGACTGTCGAAACCTTCAGTCTCGATCATTCCCTTCAGTGGCTATGTTAATGGAAGTTTTAGGTCTCATGACTGCAGCATCGGACGCAATCCCCTTTGCTCGTTTTCATATGAGACCTCTTCAGCTTTGCATCCTCAATCAATGGTGCAGGGATTATACTTGGACATCACAATTGATATTCTTAAATCCCAACACTCAACTCTCTCTGAGTTGGTGGTTAAACCATCACCTTATTGTTCAAGGGGCCTCCTTTGTTTGTCCTTCCTGGACTGTGATTTCAACAGATGGAAGTCTCACAGGTTGGGGAGCTGTCTGGGGGTCTCTGACAACACAAGGGGTTTGAAATCCTCAAGAGGCGAGGTTACCAATCAATATTTTAGAAGTCTGTGCTATTTTCAGGGCTCTTCAGGCTTGGCCTCTACTAAAGAGAGAATCATTCATTCATTTTCAGACAGACAATATCACAACTGTGGCATATGTCAATCATCAGGGTGGGACTCGCAGTCCTTTAGCAATGAAAAAATGTATCTCGAATACTTTCTTGGACAGAATTCAACTCCTGTCTAATTTCTGCAATACAAATCGCAGGTGTAGACAATTGGGAAGCGGATTATCTCAGCTGTCAGACTTTACATCCAGGGGATTGGTCTCTCCATCCAGATGTATTTTGTCAGATTGTACAGATGTGAGGTCTTCCAGAAATAGATCTCATGGCGTCCCATATAAATAAGAAACTTTCCAGGTATCCTCAGACGGAGATCGTAGAAACGTTAGCAGTTCCTTGGCCATACCAACCTGCTTACATCTTTCCGCCTCTAGTTCTGCTTCCAAGGGTGATCTCCAAGATCATAATGGAACAATTGCATGTGTTTCTGATAGCACCAGCATGACCTCACAGATTTTGGTTTGCCGGAGCATGTCCGAATGTCAAGTTGCCAACCTTAGGCACTTCCTTTAAGACCAGACCTGTCTCAAGGGCCGTTTTTCCATCAGGATCTCAAATCACTAAAGTTGAAGGTATGGAAATAAATTCATAAATTCTCTTGGCATTCTTTTGGAATTCCTTGAATTTTACAGTTTCTTCAGGATGGTTTGGATAAAGGTTTGTCTGCAAGTACTTTGAAGGGACAAATCTCTGCTCTTTCTGTTTTTGTTTTTTTATAGAAATGTTGCTAAATTTCCTGGTATTCACTGTTTTGTGCAGGCTTTGGTTCGTATCAAGCCTGTTATTAAATCAATCTCTCCTCTCCTTGGAGTCTTAATTTGGTTTTGAAGACTTTGCAGGCTCCTCCTTTTGAGCCTATGCATTCTCTGGATATCAGACTACTTTCTTGGAAAGTGTTGTTCCTTTTGGCTATATCTCTTCAGCTAGAAGAGTTTCTGAATTGTCTGCTCTCTTTTGAGTCTCCTTTTCTGATTTTTCATCAGGATAAGGCTATTTTGCGGACTTTTAAATTTAAATTTCTTCCTAAGGTTGTGAATTCTAACAACATTACTAGGGAAATTGTTGTTCCTTCCTTGTGTCCTAATCCTAAGAATACTCTTGAGATCTTTCCATTCTTTGGATGTTGTAAGAGCTTTGAAATATTATGTCGAAGCTACTAAAGATTTCAGGAAGACTTCTAGTCTATTTGTTGGATTTTCTCGTCCTAGGAAAGGTCAGAAAGCCTCTGCCATTTCTTTGTCATCTTGGTTAAAGCTTTTGATTTGCAAGGCTTATTTGGAGGCGGGGCAATCTCCGCCTCAGAGAATTACAGCTCATTCTACTAGATCAGTCGCCACTTCTTGGGCTTTTAGGAATGAATCTTCGGTTGATCAGATTTGCAAAGCAGCAACTTGGTCTTCTTTGCATACATTTACTAGATTTTACAATTTTGATGTATTTGCTTCTTCTGAAGCAGTCTTTGGTAGAAAAGTTCTTCAGGCAGCTGTTTCAGTTTGATTCTTCTGCTTATGATTTAAGTTTTTTTTTCTTGAAATTTATGAGAGCCTTTTTTTTTGTGTGTGGATTTATTTTTTTCAGCAGAAATAGCTGTTTTTATTTTATCCCTCCCTCTCTAGTGACTTTTCTGTAGACTTCCACATCTTGGGTATTTCTATCCCATACGTCACTAGCTCATGGACTCTTGCCAATTACATGAAAGAAAACATAATTTATGTAAGAACTTACCTGATAAATTCATTTCTTTCATATTGGCAGGAGTCCATGAGGCCCACCCTTTTTATGATGGTTATGTTTTTTGTATAAAAACACAATTATATTTCCAGTTCCTCTTTTTGTATGCTTTTCTACTCCTTATTTTATCACCCCACTACTTGGCTATTCATTAAACTGAATTGTGGGTGTGGTGAGGGGTATATTTAAAGGCATTTTGAGGTTTGGGAAACTTTGCCCCTCCTGGTAGGATTGTATATCCCATACGTCACTAGCTCATGGACTCTTGCCAATATGAAAGAAATTAATTTATCAGGTAAGTTCTTACATAAATTATGTTTTATCACCAATTTTGCTTTGTTCTCAAGGTATTCTTAGTTGAAAGCTAAACCTAGGTAGGCTCATATGCTAATTTCTTACACCTCAAAGGCTGCCTCTTATTTCAACGTTTTTTTAATCAGTTTTTCACCACTAGAGGATGTTAGTTCATGTGTGTAATAGATAACATTGAGCTCACGCATGTGAAGTTACCTAGGAGTCAGCACTGATTGGCTAAAATGCAAGACAGTCAAAAGAACTGAAATAAGGATGCAGTTTGCAGAGACTTAGATACAAGGTAATCATAGAGGGAAAAAGTGTATTATTATAACTTGGTTTTGCAAAACTCGGGAATGGGTAATAAAGGGATTATCATTTTAAACAAAACTTCTGGTGTTGACTGTCCCTTTAAGTATAACACACTGCTTTTTTTGTTACAACAATGAAACAAACTGTTTTATATCCATTAAAGTTTTGGCAGAGCAAAAATAATACAGGTCCAAATTCGGAATTCCAAAATACAAACTTATTCTGAAATTAAAACTTTTTTTTTTTTATTGAGATTTTTTTTGCACAGTGGTATATATGACCATTTACAGTAAAAGTAAACGTACAGATTTTGTTCTGGTTAGGAGAGATCAGTGTGTACATATTAAAGACAATACCCAGCTTTAGTAGGGTTAACAATATAAGAATATTAACTAGGGCACTAGTCGTAGATATACAGCTCCTAATGATCTCCCTTGAAAGGGACAGAGCCCATTTTTTTTTTTGGATTCAGATAGAGCATGCAACTTTCTAATTTACTCCTATTATCAATTTTTCTTCATTCTCTTGCTATCTTTATTTGAAAAGCAAGAATGTAAGTTAGAAGCCGGCCCACTTTTGGTTCACAACCTGGGTTGTCCTTCCTGATTGGACAGCACCAATAAACAAGTGCTGTCCAGAGTTCTGAACCAAAAATTGTCTGGCTCCTTAGCTTAGATGCCTTTTTCAAATAAAGATAGCAAGAGAACGAAGAAAAATTGATAATAGGAGTAAATAAGAAAGTTTATTAAAATTGCCTGCTCTATCTGAATCATGAAATAAAATGTTTGGGTTTAGTGTCCCTTTAATCCTTTCAACTTTTAAGACTTAATTTATATCCTCTTAGAGTTTTAGATTTATCATGTTATTGTTAATAGTTCCAACAAAATTCAACTTGACTTTAAGCATGAGTGGCCTTGTATCTCAAAGTTTGTTTTAAGATGCGCATATTTCTAATGTCAGCAACTTGTTTACATCTTTATTTATTACCTATTATATCTCTTATCACAAGTTGTATTATAGTCCATGAGGGCCCTAAAGCGCTTTAAATTAACGTTACGACTTCTTGGTTTGAGCCCATACTAATTGAATACAAGAACCTGCTATATATATTCTAGACATGTTGGTTCCAAAGCGAAATTCGGACGAATTCGCCAAATTCTGAGAATCGAATTTCCAAATTATCCTAGCAACAAAACTTAACTAATCTGAATGCATTTGTAACTAATAAATCTGAATTAGTTCGGATTTATTTGGTACATTCGAATGGCCATGGACTAATCACAATTCAGTATAAAAATTAAATTTAGTGAGATTTAGTGAGATATAACAGTGAAATAATTCAGTTTGTGTAACTTGGAACCATCTGAATCAAGATAACACATACCGAACTTCCGAAATTTACGAATCGAATCCGAAACAAATACATCAGAATTTATTGGAATTCGAATCGATCCAAAATGAAATTCGAAAAAATCAGAATCGGTCCGAAACAATATTTTCCGCTGTGCACAAGTCTAATATATTCTATAAAATAAAAAAACGGAGGTTTATCACTTTTGATCCATGAATGGTCCCCTATTGGTCATGGGCGTCTTCTGTAGCTTTATACCTATTATAGTACGGCGAGGTCCAAAAGTGGCTTCACATATCATTTGGAAGACGTACAGTCTAACTGACAAGCAGGATGTTTACTAATATTTTTTAAACAACACCATATAACGATGTTATGTATAACTTTTTGAACTAATATTGGATGTATAACTGGAAACAATTACTGTGCATTGATTTTCCTGAAATGCATTGTTTATGTGCGGTTAATTAAACCTCATAAAATAAAAAAAATGGCATAGGAGACATGTTCCGAGCAGTCTTAAGCCTGTCACTATAGTATACTCTGATGAATATGTTGTGCTGTATAATGACGAAATATCTATACACTAATAGTTAAGACACTTCACTGTATAATGATGTGACTATCTATACACAGATAATGATTATATAGGCACATGCCTATGTTTCGTCTGGCTGCTATGCCCCCCCCAGCACTGGGGGCTAGGTACAACTGTATCTGCTGCACCAATGGTAGTTCCATCCCTGGCACCCTCTGCACTTGATGCCAGCTTTTAATTGTGGGTAAACCTGGAGTCAGAGAATTGATCAAATCCTTTAACTATAAATGCAACAGACACATTACATAGTGCACAGGGCTGCTTGAGGCTATACAGGGCAGCTGTGCAGATAATAAGACAGTGTAGCATGATGGTTGAGCTGTGCTGTCTTCCCTGTGCCACATTACATCCTAATTTTGGACACTAGTAAGGCCTCTGGAGTAAATTAGAAGAAAATTGATAATAGGAGTAAATTAGAAAGTTGCTTAAAATTGCTGCCCTATCTGAATCATGAAAAAAAAAGTTGGGTTTAGTGTCCCTTTAAAATACACCTACATCATAAGACCAAAATAATGCTAACAAGTATTAACTTATAAACCACCTGTAAAAAATGGGATTCACAAAAAAGCAGCAATATCTATGTCAACATTAAACCCATTGGGCTGCAATGTTGCTAATCTGTGGATCCAATAAGTTTCGCGTTTCCTTAACTCCAACAGCCGATCACCTCCTATTATCTTAATAGTTAGTGTTTTCGGATCACAATTGTGCTGGGCAAAGAAATGTTTAGGTACGCTATGCTTTAGCAGGGGTTTCTTAATATGTATCAATCTAGGGTTAGATTACAAGTGGAGCGCTTATTTATCACTCGTCCGCAAACAGGCAAAACAATAAATAACCAGCCATTACAAATGGCTGATTATTGTTACCGTGAGTTCTGAAAATTAACTAGAGATCAGATCTTTGGTTAATTTTCCAAAAGTGCCCCAAAACGCCCCTAAAATAGAGAGTCTTCATTTTTTATTGAAAAAGTACTACTCTAGGCAGTTTTAAGGGGTTAAAGATTGGCAGGTGTGGGGTGCCTTTACATTGCGGTCTATGGGGAACTGTGTATTCCAGGTAAATAAATATGTATATGCTTAGATACATAAATATTAATGTGTTTATACACATATTAACACATAAATATATATGTAGGTGATCGTGCTGCTGTGAAATGATATATAAATAGCTTACATATATATTTACAATTGCTGGCAATCGCTGCGCTACTTACCCCTTTACTTCGCTTAGGTTCTGTGCTCTCATGAGCGCAATGCTTCTGTGCAATACAAACGTGAGGTCGCGTTCACATTGCACCTGTTAATACCAGCGCACATTAGTATTTGTATGTATGTGTATTTGTATGTATGTATGCATGTATGTGTGTGTGTATGTATGTGTGTGTGTTTGTGTGTATGTATGTATGTGTGTTTGTGTGTATGTATGTGTGTTTGTGTTTGTATGTATGTGTGTTTGTGTGTATGTATGTGTGTTTGTGTATCTATGTGTGTGTGTATGTGTGTGTGTGTGTGTGTGTATGTGTGTATGTGTGTTTGTGTGTATGTGTGTTTGTATGTATGTGTGTGTATGTATGTGTGTTTGTGTGTATGTGTGTTTGTGTGTATGTATGTGTGTGTGTGTATGTATGTGTGTTTGTGTATCTATGTGTGTGTGTATGTATGTGTGTTTGTATGTGTGTTTGTGTATGTGTGTGTATGTATGTGTGTATATATGTGTGTGTGTGTGTGTATGTGTGTGTGTGTGTGTATGTATGTGTGTGTGTGTGTGTGGTTAGAGTTTGCAAAATCAGTAATATGCTGAAGTATGTGATTTGTGCGTGACCATATGACAACCACTGGAGGGTGCTATCTTCTCATAGATGGTTATGCTACTATACACTCACGACCAGAAGAGTTTATACTGTAAAATGGGGTTCCCCTTAAAGGGACAAAAGTTTATTTTTGCATATTAAATAACTGGTTTTGTTCTTTGAACCCACAACCCATCAAACCAATTAAAGGAGAGAAAAAAGGGTATACTGTCCCTTTAATGTCTTTCCAATTACTTGTTAAACCAGCTGCAATGTATTACATGGTTGCAAACTGATCCTTTACATTTATTTTTGCCACCCAAATGCCTAGTTTTGCTCATTGCAACCTCAACCCATTGTTATACTAAACATGCCCATTTAAATGTGCGTAACCTGCAGGAAGAACAGATCTCATTATCTTATCTCTCTATACAAAAAAGCCAGTACTTAGGTATTTTCATTATGGGTAATGTTTTCAATAAGCAAAAACAGCTATTTCAAATGCAAGAATACAGAAAAATTTGCAATTTTAAAAATAATATGCAGCGCTGGTATAGCAAGTTTATTGGGAATACATTAAGTGGGGGAACTGCAGTGCAGTGTCCCTTTAACAGATTAAAGGCAATTTTTGTTGCACCTATTTACTGTGTATTTTTTTTTTTTATCCTCATGTAAAATCCCTGTTTTTATGTTTACGAAGCTGTCTCACTGTTCAACAGAGCTATGCGAGTTGTCCTGTTTGCTGGTGGAGAGGGTAATAAAAATGTATGTTTATTCAGCAAAGAACAATTGTATGAAATAAATTACTTTGTGTGTCCATTTATATTTCATGTCTGTGTTTTAGTGGTGCCAGTTATCACCGCTCTGCCCCCTCTCTATATTACCCTTATTTAATTTATTTTAGAAACTTGCCTCTGCCCTCTCCTCTCACAGTTATCCTTACTTCTCTTCCCTAACACTCCCTCCTCCTGACCACTCTACTCCACAAACACTCTCCTCGCCCTCTTTCTCCCTCATACTCTTCCACTGACCACTCTATTGTCTGCATTCTCTGTCACCCACTCGCTTCCTCTGACCACCTTGCTCTTACTGGACATTTTCCCCTTACTCTCCACTACACAAACTAGCTCCCATTGTCTACCCACTCCCCCACATTTGTCCTCACTCCCAGTGACCTCTTTGTGCCTCCTGCACTCTCCACTACCCACTCACTCCCACTCACCACACTGTTCCTCCTGCACGCTCCACCACCCACACACTCCCACTCACCACTCTGTTCCTCCTGCACTTTCCATCACCCTCTTGCTCTCACTGACCTCTCTACCTCGTGCACTCTTAACCACCAGGCACTCCCACTGACCACTCTGTACCTCCTGCACTCTCCACCACCCACACACTCCCACTGACCACTCTGTACCTCCTGCACTCTCCACCACCCACACACTCCCACTGACCACTCTGTACCTTCTGCACTCTCCACCACCCACACACTCCCACTGACCTCTCTATACCTCCTGCACTCTCCACCACCCACTCCCACCGACTACTCTGTACCTCCTGTACTCTCCACCACCAACTCACTCTTTACCTTTTGTACTCTCCACCACCAACTCACTCTGTACCTCCTGTACTCTCCACCACCCACTCACTCGGTACCTCCTGTACTCTCCACCACCACTCACTCTGTACCTCCTGTACTCTCCACCACCACTCACTCTGTACCTCCTGTACTCTCCACCACCCACTCACTCTGTACCTCCTACACAATCTCCACCACCCACTCACTCTGTACCTCCTACACAATCTCCACCACTCCCTCCCACTGACCACACTATACGTCCTGCACTCTCCACCACCCATTGACTCTCACTGACCAATCTAACCTCAAACTCCTTCCTCCTAATGACCATTGTCCCTTAACCTACACTCCCCACCACTTAATAGTTCCCACTGACCTCTCTACCCACTTCTTTCTCTCCCTCCCTTTTTTCCTTCTTACTCTTCCCCTCATTCTTCTGCTGCACATGTTATGGACTTTGCTCAGTCCCAGGTCTATACTGTCACTCTTTGTGCCTCCCTTGCTGTTCCCTAATCCCTCTATACTTCCTGTCTGCTCTCTGCTTGCCCTCCATACTCCTCCTTTGCCCAATTCCTATAGCTAATCTCTCCTCTCGTTGCCTTGGTCTTGAAGGGAAAAAAAACAAGTTAGTAGTTACAGGGACATTAGTCATATTTATATATACATAGTATATACCAGCAATAAAAGGGACATTATTCCTAAAATGTAATCTATCTTAAAATGCTTCTATGTATAGAGAAAAATACTTCACCATGCATGTTCATCATGAATTCTGCCTGCTTTCCATGTAATTTAAATTTGAGAACTGTTGCACCTGCACCAGTAAGGCTGGAGTGCAGTCTGTGGAATGTAGAACCTGCACAGTGATTGTTTGATATATGCAGGAGCTCATTTATATCTCTTCCTAATTGGCTACCGAAAATGAGATATGGTAAGCCACATCCAAAAGGCTGTTCAAGATGTATGCCCTTGGATTGCAAAACAATCAACATTTGGCATAGAAAATGACAGATTTTTTATATATATATAATATATATATATAATAAAAATATATATATATATATATATATATATATATATATATATATATATATATATATATATATATATATATATATATATATATAAAACTTATTTTATGATTTTGTAAATCCAGAGCTGTCCAGGAGTACACATCTAGAAAATAGTCTTTTAGCCAATTTAGGAATTTGCAAATATTGAACAGGAGTATACCCCTTGAAAATGTTTACTGTATCCAATTAGAAACCAGATGTAAATGAACATGTGCTCTGCTCTAAACAATCACTATGTTGATAGTGTCAGTGTGCAGTCCAGTCTTGCACAGTTATATTTGTGCAGCAGCAATATTGTGGACTCAGATGTCACTGGCTAAATGTTGTGCTAGTTATTCTGCTGATACCACATTGCATTGAGTATGGGAGAGGATTAACCTCTTGAATGCTAATGCTTGCTGAAAGCAGCGGTTAAAGGGACAGTCTAGTCAATATTAAACTTTCATGAATCAAATAGGGCATGCAATTTTAAACAACTTTCCAATTCACTTTTATCATCAAATTTGCTTTGCTCTCTTGGTATTCTTAGTTGAAAGCTAAACCTAGGTAGGTTCATATGCTAATTTTAAGCCCATAAAGGCGCCTCTTATCTGAATGCAATTCAAAGCTAGAGGACGTTAGTTCATGTGTGCCATATAGATAACATTTTGCTCATGACTGTGGAGTTACTTATGAGAGGGCACTGTTTGGCTAAAATGCAAGTCTGTCAAAATAACTGAGATAAGGGAAGTCTGCAAAGGCTTAGATACAAGATAATCACAGAGGTAAAAAGTATCCTATGATATAAAAGGCCAAGTGTGTTTGTCCGAAGCTGTTATGCGTAGTAGAGACAATGTGAGGACAAATACACCTGGCCTTAGTCTACCTGATCTTCTGTCCGCGCCAGAATGGTGTTCGGGACCAGAGTGTGTCAGGGGGCATGATGGGGCGCGCGCGAGAGAGAAAGAGAGAGAGAGCAAAGGAGAGGGGGGGGGGGGAGAGAGAGCAAAAGAGAGGGGGGGAGAGAGATAGATCAAAAGAGGATGGGGGGGGGGAGAGCGTAAAAGAGAGGGGGAGAGAGCACGTAAAAGAGAGGGGGAGAGAGCGCGTAAAAGAGAGGGGGAGAGAGCGCGTAAAAGAGAGGGGGAGAGAGCGCGCAAAAGAGTGGGGGAGAGAGCGCAGAAGAGTGGGGGAGAGTGAGAGCAAAAGAGAGGGGGGAGAGAGAGAGATCAAAAGAGAGGGGGAAGAGAGATCAAAAGATAATGGGGGAGAGAGAGGGGGAGAGAGCGCAAAAGAGTGGGGGAGAAAGCGCAAAAGAGTGGGGGAGAGAGCGCAGAAGAGTGGGGGAGAGAGAGAGCACAAAAGAGAGGGGGAGAGAGAGAGAGAGCGCAAAAGAGAGGGGGGAGAGAGAGCGCAAAAGAGAGGGAGAGAGAGTGCAAAAGAGAGGAGGAGAGAGCGCAAAAGATAGGGGGGGAGAGAGAGCGCAAAAGAGGGGGAGGGAGAGAGAGCACAAAAGAAAGGGAGAGAGAGAGCGCAAAAGAGAGGGGGAGAGAGAGCGCAAAAGAGAGGGGAGAGAGCACAAAAGAGAGGGGGAGAGAGAGAGTAAAAGAGGTGGGACCACTGTACTGCAAAAAATGGCACGTGTACACAAGCTTTAGGACTAGTATTAATATAACCGTGTTGGGTATGCAAAACTAGGGAATGGGTAATAAAGGGTTTATCTATCTTTTTAAACAATAACAATTCTAGAAGAAACTTTCCCTTTAAAACTTAACAGGAGACACTTTCACCTCTGAAATTTTGTGTGGGCAGCAATGATGGTCAGAACATTATTCAATCAAAAATGAATTCATTGTGGCAATGTTGCGGTGACATTTCTGTGACCAATGTATCATATCATTGACGTGGTCGGGAAGATTTTAAGAATGAAAACAAAAGAAACACACAGCTCAGTGTCAGAGACAGGAGAGAGCTTGATAACCAACTCAAACTCACAGTACGTCTGTCACATCTACATATGGAAAAATATACTAATACAAGAGTATTTTACTTATGTAAAGCAGGGGACTTAAAGCCATTCATTTGTTGCATATAAAAGAGGGCATTTTAACATATTAAAAGTATTTTATATGACTCTTCTGTGTGAAAAACAAATTGTAATATATCAATGTCTAACTAATAATGCTAGTAGTCTTTATTAGGCAATGAAAATTCTGCCCCTATGAATAATTTTTTCACAGATCTGGTAGTTTCAATGGGACTTTAATAGCTTTCCTTTATTACATGCAAAAAATATATTTTACAATAGTGCTTTTCAATATTTTTCCATAATTTTTAAAAATGTTTTAAGATTATGTTGTATGTGGAAGACGTTGAAGGGAATAAAAAGATCAAAGGAATAATCGTATAGCAGAACAAATGTCAAGGGGAACATTGGTTCTGCCATTCAAATATCAAAATACAGACATAAATCCATTCCTTGTGCATAAATCTCAACATTTCTTGGATGCCTTCTATCACTAGGAGTTCTAAGCTGAGTGAGGGAGCCTTCGGGGTGGAGTCAATGGTGGGAGCAGAGTCAGGGCTTCATGTGGGCAGAGTTTTGAGACCCTGTTTTCACTTAGGAAACTTTGACATTTACAGCAAAGAAAAAATTGGCCAGAGTTCCTGTGACAATTTTTCAATATGCAGGATGGTTGGGGGTTCTGCTAATGCAGTAAGCACTGGATGTACCAATTTTAATAATTACCTATTTTACTCATTCCTTATTTAATCCTATATTATAAAAGGGCAAGTATGTTTGTCCAATGCAGTGATGCACAGTAGAAACTTTGCGAGAACAAATATACCTGGCCTTAACCACAGGCGCGAGATAGCTTCAGGAAGCTCCAGCACTCCCAGCTGTTAAGTTACAGCTGAGAGCTGAAGCTCCAGGCATCTGCTGCATATGGAGCCGGAGTGTGATTGGTGCTCCGTCTCCATATGAGGGCAGATGCCTGATGGTTACAGGCGGTGATACTGTGTGTAATGATCTTCTGCCGGTGTCGGCGGGAGGTGTGGGCGGTGGGCGACTCAGCAGCGGAGGGAGGGAAGTAATGGGAAGGCCCTACGCTACAGAAATTATTTTTTTAAAGTAACAGGGAGGGATGCGGTAGCTACATTACAGAAAAGGGGTTGGGGGTGCGGGGGGTACTAAATGGCAATCACAGGAGGGGTGAGGTGGTGGGACCACTGCACTACAGAAAAAAAAAGAAAACAAAAAGGGCTTTATAGGTACTGGTAGACAGCTGCCAGTACCTAAGATGGCGGCAATAGTTAGAGGGGGGGATGGTTAGAGAGCTGTTTGAGGGGAGATTATGGAGGTTGGAGGGTTAGGGGGATCCTACACTGCAAAAAAATAAAGGGATAGAGATAGAGCGATAGATGGATAGAGATAGAGGGATATTGTCAGGGTCTCACCCTGCTTTGTTTGCTATTTGCTGCTGGCTGCCATTTTACTCACCTCTCTCACTGAATCTGCTGCAGAGTGTGTAACGCTGCTCACTTACCTAGGTGCCCTATTATGGCCAAATTGGTGAACATCATCAGTGTGAGACAGGTTCCAGTCCTTGAATTATGATGTCATCACTTATTATTTATGTTTAAATATTTTTTATTAACTTTCAAAGGTTTTATGGGACATATACATCAGAGTTTGTGTAACAAATTCCAGGACATATAGAAAACACAACATGTTCCCCGAGATTGCAAATCTCAGGTTCATGGAACTTAAATATTTGCGAATTAGATGACAAAATTCTGTAACTTTGATGCAATACAATACATTCGACATTACCAACGTCACCTATACATAAGTGATCAACAACAGGTTAACTAATGTTAGTAATTCTAATTATTTGCTGGGGGAGGGACATCAACAAAAATAGTGACAACCTAAAAAGATAACTAAATGAATGAATGCTCCGCAAGAAGTTATTCCGCACTAGACAGCCACAGTAAAGGGTAGTCAAATGTTCCCTGTTGCCCTACCAATCCAGTAGTACCAAATCTGATTAACATTGTCTCTATTGTTCAGTATCCCACCTGCTAACTCGTACATGTTATAGGTGTGTTGAATTTTATTTTCTATTTCTGTCCACGAGAAATTACCTGACTTCCAAAGTCTCGCAATGCAAGTTCTAGTGACAGTACATAGGATTCTGATAAAGGTGTTGAGAAACTTGTTATATTTGGCAATATGTTCATGTAGCAGGGCCTGCTGAACTATAAGTTGAAATTCCTCATCTAATAAGTGGCTAATGAAAGTGGATAATAGTGTCCATATTGCCCTCACTTCAGTGCATTCCCACCACATATGTTTATATGATCCCACCTCCCCACACCCTCTGTAGCATAGTTTATTGCCGTGTGGATACATATGAGCGGTTTTTACTGGTGTCAAGTACCATCTAAAGAGTGTCTTCATGGTATTCTCTTTCAGGTCTGCACTCAGTAGGCCTTTGTCAGCAGATTGAAATATCCACTCCCACTCCTCCACCTCTCTAGATGCATTCAGATCCTTTCCCCATGCTAGCATTATAGAGGATTTGGACTTATTTGGGCAGGATTGAATAGTCAGATAGAGTTTGGATACAAAGTGTTTGGTGCGATGGGAGTTGACACTATAGGCTTCTACGATGGTAGGGGCCTCCCTCGGGGACTGTCTAAAAAATGTCCGAAGTGAGGATCCTAATTGTAAGTAAAAGTACCAATGGAGTGGCATTGGTACTATTCTCTTTTGTAAGTGGCAGAACGAGATCAAATTTCTATTTTCTAAGATATCTGCCACTCTATATAACCCCTTATTTTCCCATTTCATTATCTGCATCCTCAATTCACTAGGCATTAGGTATCTTAGTGGGGTCGAGAGGGAAAATTCTGGTAGTAGATTATTCTTTTTCACAACTGTCACCCATATATGTAGTGTGTGGTCGAACGTGAGAGGCCTGGAGGCTGTTTTGATGGATTGCGACAGTCGTGCATCCCAGAAGATTGAGTCTGGCTCACCCCAACCCCCTATCTCTGCTTCCAGTTTAGGCCACACCACCTCTCCCCCTCTCCTCAGCATCAGTTTATCATGAGCTACTCTAGCTGCTTTTTAGTAGTCCATTAACTTAGGAGCTCCTATACCACCCAACGATTTATGTCTAGCTATTATGTCTTTTGAAACTCTAGCCGATTTGTTTCCTCTAATAAAGGAGATCAAATCGGTCTGCATCTTTTCCATCTCTGGTCTGACAATATTAATAGGTAGAGCTCTTAATAAGTACAAAAGTCGTGGTAGGATATTACTTTTTACCGCTGCTAATCTGCCTAGCCAAGAAAAATTGTAACCCCTCCATTTTGATAGGTCACGTCTGATCTGCTTAAATAATGGGGTATAATTAAATTTATTCAATGAGTGGGTTTGTGTTGGTAGGTGTATTCCCAAGTATTTAATTGTGTGTTTCATCCATTTAAAGTAAAAATTTAATTCTAGCAATTTTTGGGTGTGGTGGGGAATTGCTATGGGTAGGACCTCGCATTTATCGGCATTAATCTTATATCCCGAAATTCTCGAGAAAGCATCTAGGACCCAATATAGGTTAGGGAAAGACATAAGCGGTTTGGTAATAGTTAGCATTATATCATCCGTGAAAAGGGCAAGTTTGTACTCTGAATCCGCCACCCTGACTCACGCAATATCAGGGTGAGTTCTTATTCTTGTTGCTAACGGCTCAATACAGAGGGCAAACAAAAGTGGCGAAAGAGGGCAACCCTGCCTTGTGCCATTTAGTATAGGAAAGGTTTTGGACCTATAGCCCGCTGAGGCCACCTGAGCCCCGGGAGATAAGTAAATCGCCTGCAGGGCTTTTATAAATGAACCGTCAAAACCCATTTTCTGTAGTGTTGTGGACATATACTTCCAATCAATTCTATCGAACGCCTTCTCCGCATCCAAAGAGAGGAGCAAAGAAGGCGTTCCTGAAAAATGTATCAGATTAGTCATTCTACGGATGTTATCCGGGGCTTCCCTGTCCATTATAAAACCCACCTGAACCGGATGAACTAAATGGGGCAAAAGTAACTTAAGGCAATTAGCCATAATTTTTCGTGAAGATTTTTCAAGTCTTGATTGATCAATGAGATCAGGCGGTAATTTTGGCATAATTTATGGTTTTTCCATGGCTTGGGAATCACCACAATCTTAGGATGCAACAATTCAGATGGTATGGGGATGCCTTCCATTATATGTTTGCATAGTTTAGTGAGGTGGAAGACTAACGTAGATTTAAATCATTTATAATATTCCCCTGGGAATCCATCTGGTCCCACTGCCTTGCCTGGTTTAAGGTCTCTAACCGCCCCCAACACCTCCATGCCAGATACTGGTGCATAGAGTGTCTGTTTTTGTTCCTTAGATAAGGTCTTAATATGGGTTTGTGCAAAGAATTCATTAGTAAGGGTTTCAGTTTCAACCGAGTAAGTGACTTTTTTCCTGTCATATAAATTCCCGTAGTAAGTAGCGAACGTGTCAACTATTTCTTGTGGGTGTGAAGCCGCAGTGCCCTGGGCTGTTTCAATCAAGGGAATAGCCTGAAGCCCTACACCGTTCCCTAATTTTGTGGGCCATATATTTGTCTGGCTTATTAGCGAATACAAAATATTGCGCTTTTAACCTCTGAATAGCTCTAGTTGCTTGTAAATTAAGCAACGACGCTAGTGCGTTTTTTTTGGTTTGTAGAGTGTGAAGAATTGAATTTTGTGTTGTTAGCCTATGTTGCCTCTCTAGACTCTCTATTTCTATATATAGCTGCTCTAGTTGATTTTTAAGCTTTTTAGTCTGTACTGCTTTTTCCTTTATAAGCAGCCCCCTGACTACCGCCTTGTGTGCTGCCCATGTATTAATTGGGTTGAGCGTAGTGTCTGTATTGATTTTCCAGTATTCTGTTAGTGCCTTTAAAATGGTGTTGTATGCTATAGGGGTTCTAACATATGTTGGGTCAAATGTCCATGTCTTACCCCTATGGGGGTCCCTCAGCCCATCTAATTGGAGGGTGAGAATAGAGTGGTCTGACCATACACATGCATGTATCCTAGAGCTTCGCAATAAGGGTTGAAGAACTTGGCTGGTATATATGTAATCTAGTCTCATATACGATTTATGTGCAGCGGAGTAGAATGTGGTGTCTGTCGTTGCCCCATATAATGTATGCTATGTGTCAATCAGAGAGTGAGGCATTAAGGAATCTTGTATCGATTTAACCAATCTATTATGTCGGAGGTTTTTATTGGTTAAAGGTTTGTTAGGGGCTGAAGTTATCGGAGTCATGGTAATATTGAAGTCTCCCGCTAAAATAATTTTCGTCTGTGAACACTGTGTTAGTAGTTGGGAGATATGCCTAAAGAAAGTATGCGGGTTTTCATTGGGCGCATAAATATTGCATAGTAGGACTTATACATCTAAAATACGACCTTTAACAATAAGGTATCTCCCCTCTGGGTCTATGATAATGTGCTCATGTTTGAAATTGATTGAGGAGTGAATTAAGATTGAGACTCCTCTCTTTTTAGTGGGAGTGTCTTGTCTACTACCCCTTTAAGAGACATTCCTCACTTCCTCTTGGACTCCCTATTTAAGGCGGAGCTAATACCCTTACAAACTGCTTGATTATTGCAAGAGTTTGGGAATGCTAACTTCGCCTAGTCTAAGTTAAGAATAGTACTGCCTAAGCTAATTCGTCAAGCCTATATTCTCATGAAGTTCTATTTTGTTCATATCGAAGATATAATTATTCTGCCTTTAAGTCTCTGAGCTGAATTCTCACCTTGACCTGCTAAAGCAGCCTGCTTTAATCATCCCGTCTCACAAGTCTCACTCTCCCTGCTCGGACAGCCCTCCGCTGCATCTGCAGACACAGCTACGCTGAATCACCCGTCCGGTGACGTCATCCAAACCGACAGTGTGCTGAACAAGTCGCACAAGACGCAGCTCCTTAGCGTGTAAGCGCGAGGATTCTTACAAGTTAATCTGCACCTCCAGATACCGGAACAAGCCCAAGGACTCCTACAGCCTAACCTGCACCTCCGGATTACGGAACAAACTGTGAGCAAGGCTGACCAGGAAACAAACCGCAAGTATTACTAACTTGTTGCCATACTTTCTCAAACTGACTGCATTCCTTGTAAGTTATTTGTATTTAATCTACCTACGCCTCAGACATCCATTAACACTCAAGGGTTACATTCAGTACCTATCTTCTAAAGCATATCATTGCATTCTATGACAGCAGTAACGGCTAAATAAAAAAGCCTTTCAAAGTACTTCTCCTACTAAAAATATCCCTGTAAAACATATTCGGCTAGATTACGAGTTCGGCATTAGCTTTAAAAAGCAGCGTTAAGGGGTCCTAACGCTGCTTTTTAACGCCTGCTGGTATTACGAGTCAGGCAGGTACAGGTGTACCGCTCACTTTTCTTCCGCAACGTTTCCATACCGCAAATCCCCTTACGTCAATTGCGTATCCTATCTTTTTAATGGGATTTGCCTAACGCTGGTATTACAAGTCTTGGAAGAAGTGAGCGGTACAGCCTCTACCTCCAAGACTCCTAACGCATATAAAAGTCAGTAGTTAAAGAGTTTTATGGGCTAACGCCGGAACATAAAGCTCTTAACTACAGTGCTACAAAGTACACTAACACCCATAAACTATCTATTAACCCCTAAACCGAGGCCCCCCCCCACTTTGCAAACACTATAATAAAATTATTTAACCGCCACATAAATTATACCTATGAACCCCTAATCTGCTGCCCCTAACATCGCTGACACCTACATTATAGTTATTAACCCCTAATCTGCCACCCCCAACATCGCCGCCACCTAACTACAATTATTAACCCCTAATCTGCCGACCGGACATCGCCGCCACTATAATAAATGTATTAACCCCTAAACCGCCGCACTCCCGCTTCGCAAACACTATAAAATTTGTTATTAACCCCTAATCTGCCGTCCCTAACATCGCCGCCACCTACCTACAATTATTAACCCCTAATCTGCCGCCCCCAACGTCGCCGCTACTATATTAAATGTATTATTCCTGTATTATTATTCCTATTTAAAAATAAATACTTACCTATAAAATAATCCATAAAATAGCTACAATATAACTAATAGTTACATTGTAGCTATTTTAGGATTTATATTGATTTTACAGGCAGCTTTGTATTTATTTTAACTAGGTACAATAGTTATTAAATAGTTAATAACTATTTAATAGCTACCTAGTTAAAATAATTACAAAATTACCTGTAAAATAAATCCTAACCTAAGTTACAAATACACCTAACACTACACTAACATTGAACTTCAATCCGATTAGCTGATTAAATCAACCAATCGGATATTTCCTACCTTAATTCCGATTGGCTGATAGAATCCTATCAGCCAATCGGAATTCTAGGGATGCCATCTTGGATGACGTCATTTAAAGGAACCTTCATTCTTCGTTAGGACTTCGATTGAAGAGGATGGCTCCGAGTCGGCTGGATAGAAGATGGCTCCACTCCGGAAGGATGAAGATAAAAGATGCCGCCTGGATGAAGATTTCTGCCGGTCCAGATGTCCTCTTCTGCCCGGATAGGATGAAGACTTCTGCCGGTCCGGATGTCCTCTTCTGCCCCATCGGTGCCCGGCTGGGTGAAGACGGCTCAAGGTAGGGTGATCTTCAATGGGGTAGTGTTAGTTTTTTTAAGGGGGGATCGGGTGGGTTTTAGAGTAGGGGTGTGTGGGTGGTGGGTTGTAATGTTGGGGGGGTATTGTATTTCTTTGGGGCAATGCCCCGCAAAAGGCCCTTTTAAAGGCTATTTGTAATTTAGTTTAGGATAGGGAATTTTATTATTTTGAGGGACTTTTTTATTTTATTAGGGGGATTAGATTAGGTGTAATTAGATTAAACTTCTTGTAATATTTTTTTTTTTTGTAATTTAGTGTTTTGTTTTTTTTGTAATATAGATTAGTTTATTTAATTGTATTTAATGTTAGATAATTGTAGTTAATTTATTTAATTAATTTATTGATAGTGTAGTGTTAGTTGTATTGGTAACTTAGGTTAGGATTTATTTTACAGGTAATTTTGTAATTATTTTAACTAGGTAGTTATTAAATAGTTAATAACTATTGTACCTAGTTAAAATAAATACAAAGTTGCCTGTAAAATAAATATAAATCCTAAAATAGCTACAATGTAACTATTAGTTATATTGTAGCTATCTTATGGTTTATTTTATAGGTAAGTATTTATTTTTAAAAAGGAATAATTTATTTAATTATAGTAATTTTATTTAGATTTATTAAAAATAGATTTAAGTTAGGAGGGTGTTAGTAGGGTTAGACTTAGGTTTATGGGTTAATACATTTAATATAGTAGCGGCGACGTTGGGGGCGGCAGATTAGGGGTTAATAATTGTAGGTAGGTGGCGGCGATGTTAGGGACGGCAGATTAGGGGTTAATAACAAATTCTATAGTGTTTGCGAGGTGGGAGTGCGGCGGTTTAGGGGTTAATACATTTATTATAGTGGCTGCGATGTCCGGTCAGCAGATTAGGGGTTAATAATTGTAGCTAGGTGGCAGCGACGTTGGGGGCGGCAGATTAGGGGTTAATAACTATAATGTAGGTGTCTGCGATGTTAGGGGCAGCAGATTAGGGGTTGGTAGGTATAATGTATGTAGCGGCGGTGTCCGGAGCGGCAGATTAGGGGTTAATAATATAATGTAGGTGTCAGCGATAGCGGGGGAGGCAGATTAGGGGTTAATAATATAATGCAGGTGTCGGCGATGTTGGGGGCGGCAGATTAGGTGTTAATAAGTGTAAGGTTAGGGGAGTTTAGACTCGGGGTTCATGTTAGGGTGTTAGGTGTAGACTTAGAATGTATCTTCCCATATGAAACAATGGGGCTGCGTTAGGAGCTGAACGCTGCTTTTTTGCAGGTGTTAGTTTTTTTTTCCAGCCATCTCAGCCCCATTGTTTCCTATGGGGAAATCATGCACGAGCACGTTTTAGCTGCTTACCGCTACCGTAAGCAACGCTGGTATTACAGGGAGAAGTGGCGCTAAATTTGTTCAACGCTCACTTTTCTGAGGCTAACGCAGCCATTCAGAAAACTTGCAATACCAGCGTTGTTTAAAGTGAGCGCTGGAAAAAAAAGGAGCGTTAGCACTGCACAGCTTTACCGACAAAACTTGTAATCTAGCCAATTGTTTGTCAGTGGGATCTTTCTGATAAAAAAGCTACTAACTGTTGTTCTTATTTATCTACACTCTCATTTCCTCATTGGGAGTTGTTCTTATAGGAATATCAACACAAAATCATTACCCAAAGGAAAAGCCTAGCATAAAGTTAGGGATATTGTAGCCAGGGAGCAGTAGCATGAAAGTGTGTGGTAAATTGTTTTGCCCAGTACTTGGGGATATTAGCTTTAAGTAGATGGGTTTCTTGCAAGAATAAGATGTTGGCTTGTAGGGATGTGTATTGAAACATTGCCATCTTACGTTGATGTCTGTGTTTAGACCTCTAACATTGTGGGAGATCAATTATATCCTAGGGAACATAGGCATGGCTTGTTCTGATTGTGGTTAGTGTAGCTTTAGTTACCTGCTGGAACAGGGTCCTATCTCTCGCCTGGGGTCTCGGTAGAGTGTGGCAGCTAGTGTCTGTAAGCATAACGGAGTTGTCACTAAGAAGGAATAAAGAACTGGGGAAACAATAACATGTTAAGTAAAAACAAGTATTCAATAAGTTCCTAACCTTGGGACAACTGAACTGAAAAAAACATTTGCCTAGATTTAGAGTTTGGCGGTAGCCGTCAAAACCAGCGTTAGAGGCTCCTAATGCTGATTTTAGGCTACCGCCGGTATTTGGAGTCAGTCAGGAAAGGGTCTAACGCTCACTTTCCAGCCGCGACTTTTCCATACCGCAGATCCCCTTACGTCAATTGCGTATCCTATCTTTTCAATGGGATCTTTCTAACTCCGGTATTTAGAGTCGTGTCTGAAGTGAGCGTTAGAAATCTAACGACAAAACTCCAGCCGCAGAAAAAAGTCAGTAGTTAAGAGCTTTCTGGGCTAACGCCGGTTTATAAAGCTCTTAACTACTGTGCTCTAAAGTACACTAACACCCATAAACTACCTATGTACCCCTAAACCGAGGTCCCCCCACATCGCCGCCACTCTATTAATTTTTTTTAACCCCTAATCTGCCGACCGCCACCTACGTTATACTTATGTACCCCTAATCTGCTGCCCCTAACACCGCCGACCCCTATATTATATTTATTAACCCCTAATCTGCCCCCCACAACGTCGCCTCCACCTGCCTACACTTATTAACCCCTAATCTGCCGAGCGGACCGCACCGCTATTATAATAAAGTTATTAACCCCTAATCCGCCTCACTCCCGCCTCAATAACCCTATAATAAATAGTATTAACCCCTAATCTGCCCTCCCTAACATCGCCGACACCTAACTTCAAACATTAACCCCTAATCTGCCGACTGGAGCTCACCGCTATTCTAATAAATGTATTAACCCCTAAAGCTAAGTCTAACCCTAACACTAACACCCCCCTAAGTTAAATATAATTTCTTTCATGTAATTAGCAAGAGTCCATGAGCTAGTGACGTATGGGATATACATTCCTACCAGGAGGGGCAAAGTTTCCCAAACCTCAAAATGCCTATAAATACACCCCTCACCACACCCACAAATCAGTTTTACAAACTTTGCCTCCTTTGGAGGTGGTGAAGTAAGTTTGTGCTAGATTCTACGTTGATATGCGCTCCGCAGCAAGTTGGAGCCCGGTTTTCCTCTCAGCGTGCAGTGAATGTCAGAGGGATGTGAGGAGAGTATTGCCTATTTGAATGCAGTGATCTCCTTCTACGGGGTCTATTTCATAGGTTCTCTGTTATCGGTCGTAGAGATTCATCTCTTACCTCCCTTTTCAGATCGACGATATACTCTTATATATACCATTACCTCTACTGATTCTCGTTTCAGTACTGGTTTGGCTTTCTACAAACATGTAGATGAGTGTCCTGGGGTAAGTATATTTTATTTTTTGTGACACTCTAAGCTATGGTTGGGCACTTTGTTTATAAAGTTCTAAATATATGTATTTAAACATTTATTTGCCTTGACTCAGAATGTTCAACATTCCTTATTTTTCAGACAGTCAGTTTCATATTTGGGATAATGCATTTCAAATTGATAATTTTTTTCTTACCTTCAAAAATTTGACTCTTTTTCCCTGTGGGCTGTTAGGCTCGCGGGGGCTGAAAATGCTTCATTTTATTGCGTCATTCTTGACGCAGACTTTTTTGGCGCAAAAAATCTTTTCCGTTTCCGGCGTCATACGTGTCGCCGGAAGTTGCGTCATTTTTTGACGTTATTTTGCGTCAAAGATGTCGGCGTTCCGGATGTTGCGTCATTTTTGGCGCCAAAAGCATTTAGGCGCCAAAAAATGTGGGCGTCTTTTTTGGCGCCAAAAAATATGGGCGTCACTTTTGTCTCCACATTATTTCAGTCTCATTTTTCATTGCTTCTGGTTGCTAAAAGCTTGTTCTTTGGCATTTTTTCCCATTCCTGAAACTGTCATTTAAGGAATTTGATCAATTTTGCTTTATATGTTGTTTTTTCTCTTACATATTGCAAGATGTCTCACGTTGCATCTGAGTCAGAAGATACTACAGGAAAATCGCTGTCTAGTGCTGGATCTACCAAAGCTAAGTGTATCTGCTGTAAACTTTTGGTAGCTATTTCTCCGGCTGTTGTTTGTACTAATTGTCATGACAAACTTGTTAATGCAGATAATATTTCCTTTAGTAAAGTACCATTGTCTGTTGCAGTTCCCTCAACATCTAAGGTGCAGAATGTTCCTGATAACATAAGAGATTTTGTTTCTGAATCCATCAAGAAGGCTATGTCTGTTATTTCTCCTTCTAGTAAACATAAAAAATCTTTTAAAACTTCTCTCCCTACAGATGAATTTTTAAATGTACATCATCATTCTGATTCTGATGACTCTTCTGGTTCAGAGGATTCTGTCTCAGAGATTGATGTTGATAAATCTTCATATTTATTTAAAATGGAATTTATTCGTTCTTTACTTAAAGAAGTACTAATTGCTTTAGAAATAGAGGATTCTGGTCCTCTTGATACTAATTCTAAACGTTTAGATAAAGTATTTAAATCTCCTGTGGTTATTCCAGAAGTTTTTCCTGTTCCTAATGCTATTTCTGAAGTAATTTCCAAAGAATGGGATAAATTGGGTAATTCTTTTACTCCTTCTAAACGTTTTAAGCAATTATATCCTGTGCCGTCTGACCGATTAGAATTTTGGGACAAGATCCCTAAAGTTGATGGGGCTATTGCTACTCTTGCTAAACGTACTACTATTCCTACGTCAGATGGTACTTCGTTTAAGGATCCTTTAGATAGGAAAATTGAATCCTTTCTAAGAAAAGCTTATCTGTGTTCAGGTAATCTTCTTAGACCTGCTATATCTTTGGCTGATGTTGCTGCAGCTTCAACTTTTTGGTTGGAAACTTTAGCGCAACAAGTAACAGATCATGATTCTCATGATATTATTATTCTTCTTCAGCATGCTAATAATTTTATCTGTGATGCCATTTTTGATATTATCAGGGTTGATGTCAGGTTTATGTCTCTAGCTATTTTAGCTAGAAGGGCTTTATGGCTTAAAACTTGGAATGCTGATATGGCTTCTAAATCAACTCTACTTTCCATTTCTTTCCAGGGTAACAAATTATTTGGTTCTCAGTTGGATTCTATTATCTCAACTGTTACTGGTGGGAAAGGAACTTTTTTACCACAGGATAAAAAATCTAAGGGTAAAAACAGGGCTAATAATCGTTTTCGTTCCTTTCGTTTCAACAAAGAACAAAAGCCTAATCCTTCATCCTCAGGAGCAGTTTCAGTTTGGAAACCATCTCCAGTCTGGAATAGATCCAAGCCTGCTAGAAAGCCAAAGCCTGCTTCTAAGTCCACATGAAGGTGTGGCCCTCATTCCAGCTCAGCTGGTAGGGGGCAGGTTACGTTTTTTCAAAGAAATTTGGATCAATTCTGTTCACAATCTTTGGATTCAGAATATTGTTTCAGAAGGGTACAGAATTGGTTTCAAGTTGAGACCTCCTGCAAAGAGATTTTTTCTTTCCCGTGTCCCAGTAAATCCAGTGAAAGCTCAAGCATTTCTGAAATGTGTTTCAGATCTAGAGTTGGCTGGAGTAATTATGCCAGTTCCAGTTCCGGAACAGGGGATGGGGTTTTATTCAAATCTCTTCATTGTACCAAAGAAGGAGAATTCCTTCAGACCAGTTCTGGATCTAAAAATATTGAATCGTTATGTAAGGATACCAACATTCAAGATGGTAACTATAAGGACTATTCTGCCCTTTGTTCAGCAAGGGAATTATATGTCCACAATAGATTTACAGGATGCATATCTGCATATTCCGATTCATCCAGATCATTATCAGTTCCTGAGATTCTCTTTTCTGGACAAGCATTACCAGTTTGTGGCTCTGCCGTTTGGCCTAGCTACAGCTCCAAGAATTTTTACAAAGGTTCTCGGTGCCCTTCTGTCTGTAATCAGAGAACAGGGTATTGTGGTATTTCCTTATTTGGACGATATCTTGGTACTTGCTCAATCTTTACATTTAGCAGAATCTCATACGAATCGACTTGTGTTGTTTCTTCAAGATCATGGTTGGAGGATCAATTTACCAAAAAGTTCATTGATTCCTCAGACAAGGGTAACCTTTCTGGGTTTCCAGTTAGATTCAGTGTCCATGACTCTGTCTTTAACAGACAAGAGACGTTTAAAACTGATTTCAGCTTGTCGAAACCTTCAGTCACAATCATTCCCTTCGGTAGCCTTATGCATGGAAATTCTAGGTCTTATGACTGCTGCATCGGACGCGATCCCCTTTGCTCGTTTTCACATGCGACCTCTTCAGCTTTGTATGCTGAATCAATGGTGCAAGGATTACACAAAGATATCTCAATTAATATCTTTAAAACCGATTGTTCAACATTCTCTAACATGGTGGACAGATCACCATCGTTTAATTCAGGGGGCTTCTTTTTTGCTTCCGACCTGGACTGTAATTTCAACAGATGCAAGTCTCACAGGTTGGGGAGCTGTGTGGGGATCTCTGACGGCACAAGGAGTTTGGGAATCTCAGGAGGTGAGATTGCTGATCAATATTTTGGAACTCCGTGCAATTTTCAGAGCTCTTCAGTTTTGGCCTCTTCTGAAGAGAGAATCGTTCATTTGCTTCCAGACAGACAATGTCACAACTGTGGCATACATCAATCATCAAGGAGGGACTCACAGTTCTCTGGCTATGAAAGAAGTATCTCGAATTTTGGTTTGGGCGGAATCCAGCTCCTGTCTAATCTCTGCGGTTCATATCCCAGGTATAGACAATTGGGAAGCGGATTATCTCAGTCGCCAAACGTTGCATCCGGGCGAATGGTCTCTTCACCCAGAGGTATTTCTTCAGATTGTTCAGATGTGGGAACTTCCAGAAATAGATCTGATGGCGTCTCATCTAAACAAGAAACTTCCCAGATATCTGTCCAGATCCCGGGATCCTCAGGCGGAGGCAGTGGATGCATTATCACTTCCTTGGAAGTATCATCCTGCCTATATCTTTCCGCCTCTAGTTCTTCTTCCAAGGGTAATCTCCAAGATTCTGAAGGAATGCTCGTCTGTTCTGCTGGTAGCTCCGGCATGGCCTCACAGGTTTTGGTATGCGGATCTTGTCCGGATGGCCTCTTGCCAACCGTGGACTCTTCCGTTAAGACCAGACCTTCTGTCGCAAGGTCCTTTTTTCCATCAGGATCTAAAATCCTTAAATTTAAAGGTATGGAGATTGAACGCTTGATTCTTGGTCAAAGAGGTTTCTCTGACTCTGTGATTAATACTATGTTACAGGCTCGTAAATCTGTATCTAGAGAGATATATTATAGAGTCTGGAAGACTTATATTTCTTGGTGTCTTTCTCATCATTTTTCTTGGCATTCTTTTAGAATACCGAGAATTTTACAGTTTCTTCAGGATGGTTTAGATAAGGGTTTGTCCGCAAGTTCCTTGAAAGGACAAATCTCTGCTCTTTCTGTTCTTTTTCACAGGAAGATTGCTGTTCTTCCTGATATTCATTGTTTTGTACAAGCTTTGGTTCGTATAAAACCTGTCATTAAGTCAATTTCTCCTCCTTGGAGTTTGAATTTGGTTCTGGGAGCTCTTCAAGCTCCTCCGTTTGAACCTATGCATTCATTGGACATTAAATTACTTTCTTGGAAAGTTTTGTTCCTTTTGGCAATCTCTTCTGCCAGAAGAGTTTCTGAATTATCTGCTCTTTCTTGTGAGTCTCCTTTTCTGATTTTTCATCAGGATAAGGCGGTGTTGCGAACTTCTTTTGAATTTTTACCTAAAGTTGTGAATTCCAACAACATTAGTAGAGAAATTGTGGTTCCTTCATTATGTCCTAATCCTAAGAATTCTAAGGAGAAATCGTTGCATTCTTTGGATGTTGTTAGAGCTTTGAAATATTATGTTGAAGCTACTAAGTCTTTCCGAAAGACTTCTAGTCTATTTGTTATCTTTTCCGGTTCTAGAAAAGGCCAGAAAGCTTCTGCCATTTCTTTGGCATCTTGGTTGAAATCGTTAATTCATCTTGCCTATGTTGAGTCGGGTAAAACTCCGCCTCAGAGGATTACAGCTCATTCTACTAGGTCAGTTTCTACTTCCTGGGCATTTAGGAATGAAGCTTCGGTTGATCAGATTTGCAAAGCAGCAACTTGGTCCTCTTTGCATACTTTTACTAAGTTCTACCATTTTGATGTATTTTCTTCTTCTGAAGCAGTTTTTGGTAGAAAAGTACTTCAGGCAGCGGTTTCAGTTTGAATCTTCTGCTTATGTTTTTCATTAAACTTTATTTTGGGTGTGGATTTTTTTCAGCAGGAATTGGCTGTCTTTATTTTATCCCTCCCTCTCTAGTGACTCTTGCGTGGAAAGATCCACATCTTGGGTAGTCATTATCCCATACGTCACTAGCTCATGGACTCTTGCTAATTACATGAAAGAAAACATAATTTATGTAAGAACTTACCTGATAAATTCATTTCTTTCATATTAGCAAGAGTCCATGAGGCCCACCCTTTTTTTGTGGTGGTTATGATTTTTTTGTATAAAGCACAATTATTCCAATTCCTTATTTTATATGCTTTCGCACTTTTTTCTTATCACCCCACTTCTTGGCTATTCGTTAAACTGATTTGTGGGTGTGGTGAGGGGTGTATTTATAGGCATTTTGAGGTTTGGGAAACTTTGCCCCTCCTGGTAGGAATGTATATCCCATACGTCACTAGCTCATGGACTCTTGCTAATATGAAAGAAATGAATTTATCAGGTAAGTTCTTACATAAATTATGTTTTTTATCTAACGAAATAAATTAAGTCTTATTAAATAAATTATTCCTATTTAAATCTAAATATTTACCTGTAAAATAAATCCTTATATAGCTACAATATAAATTATAATTATATTTTAGCTATTTTAGGATTAATATTTATTTTACAGGCAACTTTGCAATTATTTTAACCAGGTACAATAGCTATTAAATAGTTAATAACTATTTAATAGCTACCTAGTTAAAATAATTACAAAATTACCTGTAAAATAAATCCTAACCTAAGTTACAATTAAACCTAACACTACACTATCAATAAATTAATTAAATAAAATACCTACAATTATCTACAATTAAACCTAACACTACACTATCAATAAATAAATAAAATACAATTCCTACAAATAAATACAATTAAATAAACTAACTAAAGTACAAAAAATAAAAAAATATTTACAAACATTAGAAAAAAATTACAACAGTTTTAAACTAATTACACCTACTCTAAGCCCCCTAATAAAATAACAAAGACCCCCAAAATAAAAAAATGCCCTACCCTATTCTAAATTACAAAAGTTCAAAGCTCTTTTACCTTACCAGCCCTTAAAAGGGCCCTTTGCGGGGCATGCCCCAAAGAATTCAGCTCTTTTGCCTGTAAAAAAAAACATACAATACCCCCCCCAACATTACAACCCACCACCCACATACCCCTAATCTAACCCAAACCCCCCTTAAATAAACCTAACACTAAGCCCCTGAAGATCTTCCTACCTTGTCTTCACCATGCCAGGTATCACCGATCGTTCCAGGCTCCGAAATCTTCATCCAAGCCCAAGCGGGGGCTAGACATCCATCATCCGACGGCTGAAGAAGTCCAGAAGAGGCTCCAAAGTCTTCATCCTATCCGGGAAGAAGAGTAGATCCGGACCAGCAACCATCTTCTTCCAAGCGGCATCTTCTATCTTCATCCGATGAGGACCGGCTCCATCTTGAAGACCTCCACCGCAGACCCATCTTCTTCTTCAGACGACTTCCCGACGAATGACGGTTCCTTTAAGGGATGTCATCCAAGATGGCGTCCCTCGAATTCCGATTGGCTGATAGGATTCTATCAGCCAATCGGAATTAAGGTAGGAAAATTCTGATTGGCTGATGGAATCAGCCAATCAGAATCAAGTTCAATCCAATTGGCTGATCCGATCAGCCAATCAGATTGAGCTCGCATTCTATTGGCTGATCAGAACAGCCAATAGAATGCGAGCTCAATCTGATTGGCTGATTGAATCAGCCAATCGGATTGAACTTGATTCTGATTGGCTGATTCCATCAGCCAATCAGAATTTTCCTACCTTAATTCCGATTGGCTGATAGAATCCTATCAGCCAATCGGAATTCGAGGGACGCCATCTTGGATGACGTCCCTTAAAGGAACCGTCATTCTTCAGTTGGACGTCGTCGGAAGAAGATTGGTCCGCGCTGGAGGTCTTCACGATGGAGCCGTTCCTCATCGGATGAAGATAGAAGATGCCGCTTGGATCAAGATGGTTGCTGGTCTGGATCGTCTCTTCTTCCCGGATAGGATGAAGACTTTGGAGCCTCTTCTGGACCTCTTCAGCTGCCGGATGATGAATGTCTAGCCCCCGCTTGGGTTGGATGAAGATTTTGGAGCCAGGACCGATCGGTGATACCCGGTGAGGTGAAGATAAGGTAGGAAGATCTTCAGGGGCTTAGTGTTAGGTTTATTTAAGGGGGGTTTGGGTTAGATTAGGGGTATGTGGGTGGTGGGTTGTAATGTTGGGGGGGTATTGTATGTGTTTTTTTACAGGCAAAGGGCCCTGTTCAGGGCTGGTAAGGTAAAAGAGCTTTGAACTTTTTTAATTTAGAATAGGGTAGGGCATTTTTTTATTTTGGGGGGCTTTGTTATTTTATTAGGGGGCTTAGAGTAGGTGTAATTAGTTTAAAATTGTTGTAATATTTTTCTAATGTTTGTAAATCTTTTTTTATTTTTTGTAACTTAGTTCTTTTTTATTTTTTGTACTTTAGTTAGTTTATTTAATTGTAGTTATTTGTAGGTATTGTATTTAATTCATTTATTGATAGTGTAGTGTTAGGTTTAATTGTAGGTAATTGTAGGTATTTTATTTAATTTATTTATTGAAAGTGTAGTGTTAGGTTTAATTGTAACTTAGGTTAGGATTTATTTTACAGGTAAATTTGTAATTATTTTAACTATTTTAGCTATTAAATAGTTCTTAACTATTTAATAGCTATTGTACCTGGTTAAAATAAATACAAAGTGAGGGGGAGGAGCCAACTGCATAGCCGAGTGGACGCATATTTTCATAGCTCCTGCTGTATTTCTATTAACTGTGATTTTAATAATCATACTAACTCAAATTTGGGGACACTATCGTGGAACAGAGACCACTGAGGTTCAACACATTTAGTTCAGAAGTTTGCAGCACAGGATTAAAGGGACCCCACATCCCTGATCTATACACAGACGGCGACAGATTCTGGGAGCAGCCATTTTGCGACCTACGCAGCAATAGTTGTGGTAAACGAGATTGATCTAAATTTACAGCTTTGCCCCTTAGGCTGGGGGATTATCACAATTTTTTGCCATGGAGGATTCAGAGCGCATCATGGAGGAGATTCGTGAGTTTCTAGATGGCTGCCGTATGATGCTGGAATACCCACATGGGATGGAGCCCAGACAAGAAGCTGCAGTGAGATACAGAGCACACGCTACCTGCGCCTCTTCTATTCTAAACGCCATTACGGCAGAGCCTCCACACACTACAGTACCGTGCTCACCTAACGCAGAGACTGCTGACAGGCTAACCTTAATTGAACACCCGAGCATCCCTTGCAGCATGAAAGAGATCTCTACATTAGAGCTTCCCCCGCTCCAGGCAGTCCTAGAAGATAAGAAGACGCCACGCAACTTTCTCTTGGCAAAAGGTGTTAGGGGCAAAAGGAACAGCTTAAGCTATTCGGACCTCCAGCATATTGATCCTATTCATCAGAACAGCTACTACAACGCAGCCCGGCACTATAGATCTATGGCGCTGCTGGAACATTTGATACAGAGAGACTGCCCTAGACTGCGGCTTGGTGTCGGGTGAAAATAACTGTCACATCGCATCACCTCACTGTCCCCTATCATGCCCCAAAGACAGTGGTGAGCCGATCCCGCCTCAGACTGCATTTATTTCATTTTGTCTCGCAGACAAAGAACTTTATGTTGCTGGTTGGCTATTGTTTGTTGTATTCTCTTCACGCAAGTGATTATTAGTTCTTTTCTATAGGTAGTACTACTATTATTGTTTTTCTCTATATCGCGCTCTAAAGTGATGCAAACTGTTCATTATATTATGTGTTTATATCCTTCCTCTCATGCAAAGTCTATGTGCGCGTAACACGTGAGCTGTTAACCCCTGGGCATGTCTGAACACAATGTACTCACATATGGTGAGCCCCACGCTATAGATACATGCCATACCATAATACTATTACTCATATCTCATATGTATCTATCAATACTTTAATGTTTGCTTGGATATTTTAAGTGAGCTACAACAGGGTTACTGGCTTACAATTTTCCAGGCATATACTTTTATAGATCCCTCACCTGCGAGCATAGCTGTTACTACCCTCTCAGGACAAGATATAGTTTAATATCCTAGCAGAGATTGCACTAATCACTGTATGTGGTTTGCTGCTCTTACCCTAGTACATTGAGCCTGGCGCAGCAGCTTGAATCCACAACGTTCTCCATTTGACTTTTTAGAATGCCCCTATAGTACTTGAACATAAATATATACATATAAAAACTAGTAGGGTCTTTAGTACTCCAGAATTCAAGGCTACCTAGCTTAGCATCAGTATAATTTAGACTCACTTGTTATGTTGTGTTGTATTTACTACCTTTTATTATTTGTACGGAAGCCTTGTTGAGCCTATGTACCACTTTATTTGCACCTACCTAGATGCTAATAAAATCTAGATTCACTGTTATTTTTATATGCCTATTCTAGTAGCTATATTATATTTGGACATGGTTATACCTATTCCTTTCTCTGTACAAAACCTGATTACAGCCATATAGTCTACTGCTTTTATATAGTCTCATGATATACAGGTATCATTGTCCGCTAGTTGTCCGCTAGTTGCTTAGATCCGTAATTGCAATTTATTTATTGATGTTAGCAGCGACACATCACGCTTCCTGATATTTATAGCTGGGAACCCCCATATCATTCCATAACCCCCATCAGCACTTAGTACACCTTAGCCGAAGTAACACATCTAGCTGTAATTCTAGAACTAGCGATTTCTGAACATCCTTTTGCACCACCTATACTGTCAGCTCTAGTTAGCCTAATCTACACATAGCTTTACTATGTCAGCGCTACTCTCTGTCTTATGCACTTTCACGGGTTTATGAAAGGACTTTGGAGTACTAACTTCATGCAAAATTCCTGCTACACACAACTGTAGGAGTCATAGTGTGCTTAGAGAACTGGTGTTTGCTTAAATGTTCTGAGGGCTATCCCTCAAAATAATTCTCTCTTACTGTTTGGAATAGACTTCTGCTGTGGGGTATAGGGCCCGTACCCTACCAGCAGAACCAATAAACTCATATTGAGACTACAATGCCCCGCTAAGAGGGTACTCTAGCCCTATGTTACCCCTTGAAATTACATGTGTGTTGATTCTATTAATCTATATACAGAGATGGCATAACCAATCCACCAGCACCTCTTGTTCCAAAATAGAAAGTAAGCGCTTGATGTTGTGGAGATAAACACCAAGGTTTTTTCTGCCTATCACACTCTAATTTATCTCCTCCTTAACCCTTAATGAACCTTTTAGCTCCTAGGCTACATATCCTTCTTATAGCACTCACCTAACCACCTCCTCCCCCCCCTCTATAATAAACCTTCTATCTTAGGAGGGCTAACTACGCGGCTTATCTTCTCTATGCCGCACCCTAACTATACTTCTGTGTACTATTTTTGTTTTCAAATAAGGGAATTTATCCTATCAATACTATCCCTATAACATTTAACCTAACATACACACTTTTCACATAAGCACGTGATAAAATTATATAAAATCGAGGTTTACCAATGAGATCCATAAGTGGTCTCCTTTGTTTGCATATGCCTTTAAATACACCTTGATCAATGTATGCCTTTAAATACACCTCAATAAAAATTACTTAAAAATTTTTTAAAAAAAAATAAATACAAAGTTACCTGTAAAATAAATATAAATCCTAAAATAGCTATAATATAATTATAATTTATATTGTAGCTATATTAGGGTTTATTTTACAGGTAAGTATTTAGCTTTAAATAGGAATAATTTATTTAATAAGAGTTAATTTATTTCGTTAGATTTAAATTATATTTAACTTAGGGGGGTGTTAGTGTTAGGGTTAGACTTAGCTTTAGGGGTTAATACATTTATTATAATAGCAGTGAGCACCAGTCGGCAGATTAGGGGTTAATGTTTGAAGTTAGGTGTTGGCGATGTTAGGGAGGGCAGATTAGGGGTTAATACTATTTATTATAGGGTTATTGAGGCGGGAGTGAGGCGGATTAGGGGTTAATAACTTTATTATAATAGCGGTGCGGTCCGCTCGGCAGATTAGGGGTTAATAAGTGTAGGCAGGTGGAGGCGACGTTGTGGGGGGCAGATTAGGGGTTAATAAATATAATATAGGGGTCGGCGGTGTTAGGGGCAGCAGATTAGGGGTACATAGGGATAATGTAAGTAGCGGCGGTTTACGGAGCGGCAGATTAGGGGTTAAAAAAAAATGCAGGGGTCAGCGATAGCGGGGGCGGCAGAATAGGGGTTAATAAGTGTAAGGTTAGGGGTGTTTAGACTCGGGGTACATGTTAGGGTGTTAGGTGCAGACGTAGGAAGTGTTTCCCCATAGCAAACAATGCGGCTGCGTTAGGAGCTGAACGCGGCTTTTTTGCAGGTGTTAGGTTTTTTTTCAGCTCAAACAGCCCCATTGTTTTCTATGGGGGAATCGTGCACGAGCACGTTTTTGAAGCTGGCCGCGTCCGTAAGCACCGCTGGTATCGAGAGTTGAAGTTGCGGTAAATATGCTCTACGCTCCTTTTTTGGAGCCTAACGCAGCCATTCTGTGAACTCTCAATACCAGAGGTATTTAAAAGGTACGGCCAGAAAAAAACACGCGTAGCTAACGCACCCCTTTGGCCGCAAAACTCTAAATCTAGGCCATTGTGTCCATTGACAAATTTTCAAACTTCAACATAGTAGGGGGTTGTTGACCCTTCATAGGTTTAAGGCTGTTCTAAACTACAGGGTGTCCCATTCTGTCGGAAAAACAGGATCCTGTGTAATTTTCAGCCTATTACAGTTTGTGAACTCTTAAACATCTCAGTAGCCCACAAACAGGGCTACAACATAGGCCCTCTCCCTCTATCCTTTAGGACCCCTTGAAAGGTCCATGGGTCTTCATCATTCTTTTCCTTTTTCACTAAAGGGGTTATTAAAGTGTACTAAGTCCCATTGCCTCTGCCTTCCTTTGTTCTTTGTCTTTTGTAGGTGATCTTATGCCATTTTGTCTGTTCCGCTGGTTGTTCCGAGGTGCCTCTGGTTAGAGAGGGCGATTCCTTTGGAGGTAGTGGTGGAATCTCCAGGCCCAAGACTTTGCAGATTTCCGGGATATCTTCCGGCTCTTTAATGGTGATCAGCTTGGAATCCTTTGTTATGATGAGGGCAAAGGAAAACCCCCACTTGTATCTGCTGTTTCCGTAGGAGTGTTGTCAGGGGTCTAAGGGCTCCTCTCCGCTGCAAAGTCCCAAGGCTCAGGTCCTGATAAAATTAGACCACATTGCCCTGGAACTTGAAGGTGGGGTTCTTTCTGGAGGCTTTTCAGCGAGAGGGCGTGTTACATCATCTGGGCATAATGGAGTGATGTGTGTTCACATATCTCTTGTGGTGGAGTGAGTCAAGTCCCCCTGTCCTTTCAGCCTGTATATCTACATGTCAGCTTGTGTGTGGGTAAGGACTGTGTCAGACCGAGTTCCCGCAATACGTGGTAGGGTTGTGGTAATGGACCGTATTCCCCTATTCTCAGGGTATGTTGGCGAGTCAGGGTAGTCTAGACCGGGGTGTGCTTGGGTCTTTATCGTTAGCCAATACTGGAGGCCCCTGTATTCCTTACCAAAATGCTCCGTTCACAATATATAAATGCCACTAGTATAGTTGTCTGCTTTTGAGGTATTTATCTATGATTGTCTGTCATTCAATGCTGCAGGCTGGAGAGAGGGTGTTAGCTGTATTTATTTTAGCACGAATGTCTGTTGATCTCTTTATTGTTTGCTCTCCTGCTGAACCCAAATCATGCTTTCCCAAAAATGTTAAGGTGTATTCACTTTGGGCTATGTGGGGCTCTGGATTTAGCTGTTAACACATTGGAGGAGGTCCTTGGTAGGATCGCAAACTATTAATCAGCATGTAAGGCTTAATAACAGAATGGGGTATGCCATGAAGGGTGAACTGGAATTATTGAGTAAATTAACCCCTGTGTCTTTTTTTCTTTTTTGTAGATAAAGTGTCTATTGGTCCCCCTCCTGGTCAAGGTATTTCTTCCCCCTCTGGAGACCTTATGCCACCATGTATTAAAAGCAGTCTAAGTGACTGCTGTGTGCTAGGTTGCATGCCCTTTTCGTGTGCGTGTTAGTTGTTGCACCTTACTTTTTCCAGGCAAGATGGCGACCGTCTCCCCTCTGTTCTGCAGCTCTCCCGGACCTAGCCGCTCAAGTCTCACTCCTCAGAGCTGTCTCGCACAGCAGAGCCCGACGTTCCTGATGTATCCCCCGGATTGAAAGGGGGAGGATAACTACTCAGGTGCTAGTTCTCCCCTGTCCGCAAAGCGGTGTTGCTCCTGCCGTGGACGGCGTCTCTCTGTCTCCCAGCTTCTTGCGCAGCGTCTCCTCTCTCCCTCTGAGCTAGCTAAACCAGCTGATTGTCTTTTATTATGGTGAATGGATTCCTCTCCCTTCCAGTCAGGAGCCCGCTGTCTGCCTTTAAATAGTCTCTATATCGTGGACCTCTACTCAGGCCGTTCTACGGGCCGCAGGCCCAGACCCCAGACTGTAGTGTTAGTGGCTGGTCCTCTATCCCTCCGGCACCCAAAAGTCTATCAGTCAGCGTTCCTAGTGGGCTCTAGGCTTTAGTCAAACCATTTACCTCTTTCAATAGTCACTTTAATCGGTTGCAAATTACTTAATAGAAATTTTACTGCAGGAGCTAATCTTCTACACGTCTGCACGGCTTAATAGTCATCTCCGCCCCCTCATCACTTATTATTTAAAGGGCCTCTGTTCAGTATGCTTTTGCCCTTGCGTTTGCTCAGGCTTCTTTGTGAGTTCCTGTGTTCTAGTTCCTGTGTATTACCTGACTTGGCTGACGTCCCTTCTGGTTCCTGATCCCTGGCTTTTTCCTGATTCTGCTGTTCTCTTTGTTCCTGACTCTGGCTCGTCTGACTATTCGCTTTTTCTCCTGACTCGGCTTGTCTGACTACCAGCTCTGGTTTTGACTCCTGGCTTGTCGTTTTGCTTTTGGACTCTTTATTATTTTTTGTTATTATTAATAACGGTGTAATTATTTTTGCACTTCACGTCTCAGTCTGATTCTTGGTACCCTGATGTTACGCAAGGGCCATGAATTCTGATGGTGCCAATAATCCACCTTTACCCACCATTATTTCCAGGATGGATGAACAGGATCACCGTTTGGATAAATTTGCACTAGCCCTGCAAACCCTGCTGACTCGCACTGCACATTTGGATCAGAGTGTCCCACAAGTTATGGCTGCTCCTGTTTCCGCTGCTGCACCTAGTCCTACCAGGAGCATGTCCGGTTCTGCACCTCTACCTCAGCGATATGGAGGCGATCCTAATCAGTGCAGAGGGTTTTTGAACCAGGCGGGCATTTACTTTGAGATGTTACCTCAGGCGTTTCCCTCTGACAGAGCTAAGGTGGGATTTCTCATTTCTTTACTCTCTGACATGGCTCTTGCTTGGGCTTATCCCTTGTGGGAGACTAATAAACCTGTGATTTCTAATTACCCTGAATTTGTGGCCTCCTTTTGAAGGGTATTTGATGTTCCGGCTTGCTCCTCCTCTGCTGCCAAACCACTCATGTCCATTCAGCAAGGTATGAGATCTGTTGCTCAGTATGCCATTGAGTTCCGTACACTTGCCACAGAGGTAGGTTGAAACAATGAAGTCGTTGTTGCCGCCTTTTTTCATGGGCTCTCTGATGCAATTAAAGACGAAGCTGCTGCCAGAGATTTACCAGAGGATCTTAAGGCTTTGGTGTCTTTTTTAATTCTAATTGACATCAGACTCAGTGAGAGGCTTTCTTTTAAGGAGCGCTTGCGAAAGCCTCCTATCCAGTTTTCTCCTACGTTTTCGATTCCACCCATGCCTCCCTCTCCTCCCATGCCTCCTGGTCCCGAGTCACCAGGTACAGCTGAGCCGATGCAGTTGGGATTCACGCTTCTCTCTGCGGCGGAGAGGGCTTTTAGGAGGAGTGAGGGGCTCTGCCTCTATTGCGGGTTACAGGGCCACCTTTTAAAGTTTTGTCCTACATGGCCGGAAAACGCCAGCAACTAAGGCCTTGTCGGGGGCAGACCTTGGGTGGTTTATCCTAATCCCCGGAACTGCTAAAGGAGAAACCTTTGGTCATGGTTGTCCTTTCCTGGTCACCCAGGCTCTTGTTGACTCCGGTGCTGCGGGCTATTTCATCGACAGTGCTTTTGTATCACAGCACTCCATTTCTGTATTGCCTCGGTCTGTTCCGCTTGCTATTAAACCATTGATAGCAGGCCCCTTCAGCCCACACTCGTTACTCAAAAACCGCTCTGTTATCCATGACTGTTGTTGAACCCTCCAGTTCCAGTTCTGGGTTATCCCTGGCTCCAAAAGCACAATCTTAGTCTCGACTGGCGTAAGGTCCGGAATTTTATCATGGTCTCCGAAATGTATTTCCACTTGTCTTCGGAAACCAGTACACTTCTTCGGTATTTCAATTGCCAGAGGAGTACCGAGAGTTCCTAAACGTTTTTGACAAGGTGCATGCTGGTACGTTGCCTTCTCACCGGTATTATGATTGTGTCAAAGACCTGCAACCCGGAGCCATTCCTCCTCAGGGCTGGGTTTACCCTCTGTTGCAGAGAATTGTGCTATGGAGGAGTATGTTGCCGATGCTCTGTCACAGGGGATCATCTGCAAATCCTGCTCTCCTGCAGGGGCTGGCTTCTTCTTCGTGAAGAAAAAGGGTGGAGAGTTAAGACCATGCAGCGATTATAGGGGTCTTAATTGTCTTACCATTAAGAATGCTTACCCTATTCCGCTCATTCTAAACTTGATTTGAGAGGAGTGTACAATCTTGTTAGGATCAAGGAGGGTCACGAATGGAAAACAGCATTTAACACCAGGAACGGGCATTATGAATATCTTATAATGCCCTTTGGCCTATGTAATGCTCCTGCTGTTTTCCAGGAATTTATTAATGATGTCCTACGAGATATGTTGCAACAGTGTGTTATGGTGTACTTAGACGACATCCTCATACACTCACCCACACTTGAGGCTCATCGTTCTGATGTCACACGGGTACTTCAGAGACTACGTGAGAACGGCCTGTTTTGGAAACTCGAGAAATATGAGTTCCATCAGACTCAAGTAACCTTCCTAGGTAATCTCCATTGCAGGGTTCTCCATGGATCCTGACAAGTTGTCTGCAGTGGCCTCGCCCAGTTGGTCTTCGGTCTATTCAACATTTTTTGGGCTTCGCCAATTACTATAGAAAGTTTATTAAAAAATGTTCTTCCTTGGTCAAACCTATCACAGACATGACTCGTAAAGAGAATGATCCCCTCCATTGGTCACATACTGCCATTAAGGCCTTTGAGAATCTTAAGACTGCCTTTGCTGCCACTCCAGTTCTGGCTCATCCTAACCCTGTCCTGCCTTTCATTCTTGAGGTTGATGCATCTGAGACTGGAGTAGGTGCCCCTTGTCTCAACATCCTATGCCTGACGGTTCCTTGCATCCGTGTGGTTTCTTCTCTAAGAAATTGTCCCCAGTGGAGTGCAATTATGAAATTGGAATTACTGGCCATAATTTTGGTACTCAAGGAATGGAAGCTATTTTTGTCTCGGTTTTAATTTTGTGGTCTCCTACCTGCCTAGTAGGGCTGATGCCCTCTCTTGACAATTTTTGCCTCTGTCCAAGGAGGAGTCTGTACCTACTCCAGTAATACCTCCTGACCATATTTTGGCCACCATAAGTACTAATTTGACTTCTCCCTTGGGGGAGGAGATCCTTGCTGCACAAACCAATGCACCTCCTGAGAAACCTAGTGGTAAGTGCTTTGTACCACTATCCTAAAACTGCAGGTCACACAGGCAAGAACCAAATGATTTGGTGGCCAGGTCTTCGTTCTGATGTTGCTGCGCATGTTGCTTCCTGCTCAGTCTGTGCACAGAATAAGACTCCTCGACGTGAGCATCCTTGGACTCATCTTTCCATGGACTTCATTGTCGAGCTCCCTGTTTCCAATGGCAATAATGTTATCCTAATGGTGGTTGACCGTTTTTCTAAAATGTCACATTGAATTCCCTTGAAGAAGCTGCCTACCGCTCAGGAGCTTGCTTCAATTTTTGCACGGGAGGTCTTCCGTTTACATGGGTTACCCAAGGAGATAGTCTTGGACCGGGGTAGCCAGTTTGTCTCCAGATTTTGCCACTCCTTTTGTGCTCAAATGGGGATCCAGCTTTCCTTCTCCTCTGCATATCACCCTCAATACAATGGGGCTGCGGAACGGTCTAATCAAGCTCTGGAACAGTTCCTCCATTGCTATGTCTCAGATCACCA
Source organism: Bombina bombina (assembly GCF_027579735.1). Lineage (NCBI taxonomy): Eukaryota > Metazoa > Chordata > Amphibia > Anura > Bombinatoridae > Bombina > Bombina bombina. Next base: position 558,785,114 of record NC_069505.1, read on the forward strand.
AACTAATTGGTCTGAACTGTTACCTTGGGCAGAGTTAGCTCATAATAGTGCTATTAATGCTTCCTCCCAGTTATCCCCGTTCATGGCAAATTATGGGTTTCAACCATCCTTGTTGCCCGATTCATTCATGTCTCAGGGTATTCCGGCTTTGGAGGAGCATCTCTGGCAACTCTGTTCCATGTGGGTGCAGATTCAGGATTTGCATATGAAGAGAGAAGCGCTCTATCAGGAACGAACAACAGCTCAGTGGTTTGTTCTATGGCGAGTTACCACCTAGGAGCAGCCTCTTTTAGCCCAGTTATGCTTTTCATAGAGGAAAACTTTCCTAAAGTATATCAGTCTGATCCCGCCAAGTAAGGTCAGTCCAGCCCCGAAATACCAGGCAATTCTCCTCTGAACAAGGAACATGACAACCCCAGACAATCGTTTTGGCCTTTTATGGGCCTCATCAGTGAGGTGCAGCCTCATTCCTCTAAGCACACTGGACAAGGAGTCCAAGTCTGGTTTCCCCCATCACCCTTAGGGAGACCTCTCCAGGATCATAAAAATTTGCATACGAAGAGAGAAGCCCTCTACCAGGAACAAACAACAGCTCAGTGGCTTGTTCTATGGCGAGTTACCACCTAGGAGCAGCCTCTTTTAGCCCAGTTATGCTTTTCACAGAGGAAAACTTTCCTAAAGTATATCAGTTGGTATTTCGGGGCTGGACTGACCTTACTTGGCGGGATCAGACTGATATACTACAGGAAAGTTTTCCTCTGTGAAAAGCACACTGGTCTAAAAGAGGCTGCTCCTGTGTGGTAAATCGCCATAGAACTAGCTGATGAGCTGTTGTTCGTTGCTGGTAGAGCGCTTCTCTCTTTGTATGCAAATTAATATGACCCTGGAGAGGTCTCCCTAAGGGTGATGGGGGAAACCAGACGTGGACTCC